>NC_091381.1:15752635-15785135 GCF_038502225.1 Cherax quadricarinatus
ATGTGGAGGGCTAAGATGCTGGAGACAGTAGTGGAAAACTTCATGCACCAACATGTTAGGGATACCACCAGAGAGCGAGAGAGAGAGAGAGAGAGAGAGAGAGAGAGAGAGAGAGAGAGAGAGAGAGAGAGAGAGAGAGAGAGAGAGAGAGAGAGAGAGAGAGAGAGAGAGAGAGAGAGAGAGAGAGAGAGAGAGAGAGAGAGAGAGAGAGAGAGAGAGAGAGAGAGAGAGAGAGAGAGAGAATGAGAGAGAGAGAGAGAGAGAGAGAGAGAGAGAGAGAGAGAGAGAGAGAGAGAGAGAGAGAGAGAGAGAGAGAGAGAGAGAGAGAGAGAGAGCCTTCAACATAGGAGGGATGTGGGTGGCCTTACTGTTATGTACAAGGCCAATATTGTCAAAATACCACACTTGGATCCACTTCGAGGACAGCGTGAAACAAGTTTTTATGCCAAAAGATGGGCAGAAAGCAGCAACTTCACTCTGGCTGTACCCTTCTCCAGAACATCTCTCCATCTGAGATCATACATACCCAGGATGACTCGAGTATGGAACACATTCGTACAGCATAATGATGTCAACGTGATAAAGTCAGTTGATCAAATGAAAATGCTGGCCCACAGATGGCTCCAACTTCATCCTGTTCCCTAGTTGTATGTCTCATAGCAATAAAAATGCTTTCAAATGAGCTGATGTAGGTAACAGCTCTTAGCTTGCCAATAAAGTTAGGAATCCTTAACCTGTAAATAGCTGTCAATAAAAAAAAAAAAAAAAAAAAAAGAGAGAGAGAGAGAGAGAGAGAGAGAGAGAGAGAGAGAGAGAGAGAGAGAGAGAGAGAGAGAGAGAGAGAGAGAGAGAGAGAGAGAGAGAGAGAGTAGAGAGAGAGAGAGAGAGAGTGTGAACATGTGTATCCACAAACTTTCTTAATATTACTTAACTACGAGGGTTAGTGAGGACAAAAACTGTTCAGTGGCGAAGTACTACCTACAGCACATTAGTACAAGTAAGACAACTCCTCCATTGAAGTGAATATAAGCAATATCAGTGATATTTAAGTGTCGTATGGTGAACGATATGGTGTGAGTGAGGGGACAGCGGCAGGCCTTAGGAGTGACGTCACTATTGCCTTCACAGTGAGCATCTAATATTATGTCTTTTGTGCTATGTACTAGCATCTGGTGCTTTATAACAATGTGACCGATACAATGCAACATAGTGATTTGTGTAACATCTTCCTTTAGGAAAAAAGTGGATAGCATAAACAGTGTTTATTAAGTGATAGTGAGAAGGCAACACTTCCAGCTCGGCGACCCACTGCCGCCCTCACTACCCAACCAGCTATAAACACCCCCACGATACCGACACCCACTCTCTCTCTCTTGTGAACTTCATTGCAAACCTACAATGCCTCCTATGGAATGACTTCACATCGCAAAATAGCAAGATTATCTACGCTATCTGGCTATTGTCCCAATAGTTACTGCAGTGTTTGTGGGTATACCACAAGGGACAAAATTCTTCTTAGATGTAAGGCACCTACTTATTCCAACTACTGCCACACAGATTGCATTCCACAAGAAGAATTTTGTTGCAGCCAGGTTGAAAATTTCAGAAAAATGAAGGTTATCCATAATCCTGTGGTATATGTGGATACAAGCCTGGAGCTACAGGAGGAAGGTTCAGAAATCCTACCTCAGGGACTCCTGTCCAAAGATCAAGGCTGCCCTCTTGAGCTGTATTGTAAAGTTGCAGCTAAGATAATCCATCACAGGGAAGCACTTCATGAGCTCCTCAAATCATTAGATAACCTTCAAGCTATTGTAGAAGGTCAGTGCAAGCCTACATCAAGTGATGTAAGCTGCTCAGCTGATGGTGACACTATTGACAAAGACTGGAAGTCCCACACTAAGCTTAACTCAGGGGTAAATAACTGGTGGAATTCTGTCATCGCTAAGACCCCACAGATTGACAGAGTTCAAAACACTACCTTTGGGAATTCTAACACAATTCCTCTGACCACCACAGAGGAAACAAATCCTCTTCCCAGCAACGAAGGAAGCATTGGATCTGTTAATTCTCCTACACCTGACAACCACTGCCAGTCCACTAAACAGTGCGCATAACATCTCTGATCCTACACCTGTCAGCACACCTGCCGACACTATTCCAGCATCTGGCAGCAGTGTTTCATCGGCAAGTTCTGAGTCAGGAGTTTCTCCACTAGAGATTGGTGCAGTTAATAATCAGGGAACTATCATTGCACCTTTTGCCCCTCCCTTGACCCAGTAGTGAGTGTTCTGGCAGAAGGTATAGTCACTTGTCAACCCCTCGGCTACGTTGGATCGTCTGACCACAAGGCTGTTTTTAAGACACTTAAGTTCCCAACAGAACGAGGTGAGGAGTCCACACGCACAACGTGGCTATGGAAAAGAGGTAATTGACCAGCCCTTTGCTCTGAGCTCGCTACCACCAATTGGAATGCTCTTCTCCAAGATATGTAGACATCCAAGTGAAAGACTTCACTGGACACATCCTTAATCTACAACAATAACACATTCCTCACCGGCAATATGTGACGAAGCCTACACATCAGCCTTGGTTTGGCTTTCGTTGTAGAGAGGCTGCTACTGCTAAGTACAAAGCATGGCGAAGGTATAAGAGACATGCTACCACCTATAACAGGAACTTGCACAGGCAAGCCTGTAGGCATATGGGTGACGTTCAAAAGTGGGCCATTACTAAATGGGCTCCAAAACCTGGTGGTCCCTGGTCAAGGACAGACAAGGTTATCTGCCTGATGAACTCATTCCACCTCTAAATCGACAGGATGGGACCACCTCTACTAGTAGTCAAGAGAAGGCGGACCTCTTTGCCGAACACTTTGCTACCAAAATGCAAATTCCTGATCCACCAAGGGACCCTCCTTGGCTAGCTGCAAGAACTGTGTCAAAACTGTCAGTGGTGACAATAAGGCAGGATGAGGTGCATTTCCTTCTTAAATCGCTTGACCAAGAAAAGGCCGTGGGCCCAGACAAGTTGAGCCCAAGATTGCTGAGATGTGCAAACCAGCTAGCAGCACCTCTAACTCGCATCTTTCAGCACTGCCTAGTACAGTGTAAATGGCCCTCTCTGTGGAAAGAGGCAAATGTAGTCCCTGTTTACAAAAAGAAGAGCAGAGCAGAAATCAGCAACTACTGACCAGTGTCACTCCTGTCAATCACTGGTAAGATCCTTGAGACAATAATCTCAAGACAAATGACAGAGCTTTTTGACTACGACTCACTACTTTGTGGTCGTCAATACGGCTTCAGGAAAGGTTACTCTGCTGCTGATCTGTTGTTAAACCTCTCCACTAAGTGGCACCAGTCACTGGATGAATCCAAAGTCAGCTGTGTGGGAGCACTTGACATTGCTGGTGCTTGCGACCAGGTGTGGCACCAGGGCCCCTTAGCAGAACTTCAAGCACTGGAAATTGCAGGCTCTACGCTATGTCTCCTCAGTGATTACCTTCATGGTGGATCTCTAAGTGTAGTTCTCAATGGAACGGAATGAGCAAGACATCCTATTGGGGCAAGTGTTCCACAAGGAAGCGTGCTGGGACCATAGTTATGAAATGTCTACTTCAACGACCTTCTTCATCTCATCCCAGAATCCCATGCATATGTAGACGACTGTACACTGACATTCACTTATCCAAGAGAAGAAATGCCAACTGCTCTAAGCTACATCAATCACCAGCTTGGGGAAACAGATGGCAAGTAACATTTGCACCTGAGAAAACGCAAATGATGATCGTCTCTAGGCACCATGATGGTAATGCTGGTGCAGTAGTAAGGATGAACGGGAGGGTCTTGGCACCTGGAGAAGAAGTTGATATCCTTGGGGCGAAATTTGACTCCAAACTAACCATGAAGAACCATGTTGTAAATCTTGCAAACAAGGCAGCCAGGAAGCTTACAGCACTTCGCCGTATCTCGCATCTGCATGACAGTAGGGATTGCAAGATTCTGTACGAGGCACAAGTATGCTCACACCTTGAGTATGCTCCACTTTCTTGGTTTGCCTGCCCCCCCTCTCATCTGCGACTGGTTGACAGAGTAGAGAACAGAGCAAGACATCTCATCTCTCGCCTGGACCCATCCTGGATAGATCTGTCATTTCAGCAGAGCCTTTAACACATGAGGGATGTGGGTGGCCTTACTGTTATGTACAAGGCCAATATTGTCAAAGTACCACACTTGGATCCACTTCGAGGACAGCGTGAAACAAGCTTTTATGCCACAAGATGGGCAGAAAGCAGCAACTTCACTCTGGCTGTACCCTTCTCCAGAACATCACTCCATCTGAGATCATATATATCTAAGATGACTCGAGTATGGAACACATTCGTGCAGCATAATGATGTCAACGAGATAACGTCAGTTGATCAAATGAAAATGCTGGTCCACAGATGGCTCCAACTTCATCCTGTTCCCTACTTGTATGTCTCATAACAATAAAAATGCTTTCAAATGATCTGATGTAGGTAACAGCTCTTAGCTTGTCAATAAAGGTAGGAATCCTTAACTTGTAAATATCTTGTCAATAAAGTTAGGGATCCCTAACCTTGTCAAACCCTGTGTAAAGAGAGAGAGAGAGAGAGAGAGAGAGAGAAAGAGAGAGAGAGAGAGAGAGAGAGAGAGAGAGATAGAGAGAGAGAGAGAGAGAGAAAAGTGGATGTACCAGCAAGGCTGGACCTCATATTCTCCTTGAACAGTTCAGACTATGGGATATCATACATGAAAGTCCCATTGGCAATTATCATCATGACGTCCTGAGTTTTCAATGCCATGTAGAGTTAACAGTAGAGAATGCAGCAGCACAATAAGGGCGGGAGAAGCCAAAGTTAAAAGAGGGGACTACACGACTATGAGGCGATTTCTTCATCAGGTGCAGTGGGAAAGAGAACTACAGGGAAAGACAGTAAATGAAATAATGGAACAAGTGACCAGTAAATGCAGGAAGGCAGAGGAGACATTCTTACCAAAGGGTAACAGCTAATAAGAAAAAAACAGAGTGAGCCCATGGTTTACCTGCAGGCGTGAAATGGTCTAAGCCAAGTGTATTACAGCATAGAAAATATATAAAAAGCAAAGGACTCAAGAAAACAAGGAGTTGAGCAGAACCAGAAATGAATATGCAGGGATAAGGAGAGAAGCTCAGAGGCAACACGAGAATGACAAAGCATCATAAGAGAAATCTGAATCAGAGTTCATATACAGTCACATTAGGAGGAAAACAACAGTCAAGGACTAGGTAATCAGCCTGAAGAATTTGAAGGAGGGGAGCTCAAAAAGAGTGACCAGTAAGTATGTTAAGAACTTAACAGAAAATTTAGAGAAATATTCACAGAGACAGAAATGCTTTGAGCAAACCGAGGCGGTAGGATACACCAGTCAATGCTGGACAAACTGTGCATAACCAAGTAGGAGGTGAAGAAAATGCTATGTGAATTAGATACCTCGAAGAAGGTGGACCCAGATAACATATCTCCGTGGGTCATGGGAGAGGGACAGAGGAACTATGAATACCGCTACCACCAATCATCACTAAACGTATTGAAACAGGGAAACTGCCTGAGATGTGAAAGACAGCAAATACACTTCCGTTTTTTAAGAAAAGAGACAGACAGGCAGCATTAAACTACAGATCTTTGTCATTGGCGTTTATAGTATATAAAGTCATGAATATGATTAACAGGAGTAGAGTGATGGAGGACATAGAAAGGACTGGGCTCATACATGACAACTAGCATGGCTTCAGGCATGGGAAATCCTCTTTCACAAATCTACTTCAGTTGTACGACAAGGTAACAGACATAAGATAGAGGGATGGGTAGATTGCATCTTTCTGGATTGTAAGAAGTCTTTCGATGCTGTACGACATAAGAGGACTGGTTCAAAAATAAGAGGACTAGGCAGGAATAGTAGGGAAAGTACTGCAATGGATCAAGGAATACCTGACAAGAAAGAAGCAACGAGTGATGGTACGTGATGAGGTGTCACAGTGGGCCAATGTGTCGAGTGGGGTTCTACAATGGTCAGTCGTAGGTCCGGTGCTGTTTCTTGTATATGTGAATAATATAATGGAAGGAATAGATTCAGAGGTGTCCTTGTTTGCTGATCATGTATAGCTAATGAGGCAACATACACTTGTCACCCCGCACAACATACACTTGTCACCCTACACAACATACACTTGTCGCCCCACACAACATATACGCATCACCCCGCACAACATACACGCGTCACCCCACATACAACAGACACGTGTCATGACACACATCACATACAAGTGTCACCCCACACGCAACATACATATGTCTCACCGCACAACATACACGCATCACCCCACAAAACATACACACGTCACCCTGCACAACATACACATGTCACCCCACACAACATACACGCGTCACCCTGCACAACATACACACGTTACCCCACACAACATACAATTGTCACCCTGCACAACATACACGCGTTACTCCACACAACATACACTTGTCACCCTGCACAACATACACGCGTTACTCCACACAACATACACATGTCACCCCACACAACATACAGTTGTCACCCTGCACAACATACACGCATCACCCCACACAACATACACTTGTCACCCTGCACAGCATACACATGTCACCCAACACAACATACACGTGTTACTCCACACAACATACACTTGTCACCCCGCGAAACATACACGCATCACACCGCACAACATACACTTGTCACCCTGCACAACATACACACGTCACCCCAAACAACATACACTTTTCACCCTGCACAACATACACACGTCACCCCACACAACATACACTTTTCACCCTGCACAACATACACACGTCACCCCACACAACATACACTTTTCACCCTGCACAACATACACACGTCACCCCGCACAACATACACATTTCACCCTGCACAGCATATATGCATCACCCTGCACAACATACACTTGTCACCCTGCACAACATACACACGTCACCCCAAACAACATACACGTGTTACTCCACACAACATACACTTTTCACCCTGCACAACATACACACGTCACCCCGCACAACATACACTTTTCACCCTGCACAGCATATATGCATCACCCTGCACAACATACACTTGTCACCCTGCACAACATACACACGTCACCCCAAACAACATACACGTGTTACTCCACACAACATACACTTGTCACCCTGCACAACATACACTTGTCACCCTGCACAACATACACGTGTAACTCCACACAACATACACTTGTCACCCTGCACAACATACACGCATCACCCCGCACAACATACACTTGTCACCCTGCACAACATACACTTTTCACCCTGCACAACATACACACGTCACCCCGCACAACATACACTTTTCACCCTGCACAGCATATATGCATCACCCTGCACAACATACACTTGTCACCCTGCACAACATACACACGTCACCCCAAACAACATACACGTGTTACTCCACACAACATACACTTGTCACCCTGCACAACATACACTTGTCACCCTGCACAACATACACGTGTAACTCCACACAACATACACTTGTCACCCTGCACAACATACACGCATCACCCCGCACAACATACACTTGTCACCCTGCACAACATACACTTTTCACCCTGCACAACATACACACGTCACCCCGCACAACATACACTTTTCACCCTTCACAACATACACACGTCACCCCACACAACGTAAGTAGTGATGTTTTCTTCTGTACGGTCTCCCACGGAGCGGTCTCCCACGAAGCGGTCTCCCCGGTACGGTCTCCACAGAGCGGTTTCCTCTGAGCGGACTTCCGAGCCGCGCCCGCGCGCCTGCCCGCGCCCACCCGCGCCTGCACCGCCCCTGCAGCGCCTTCTGCAGCGTCCGCCGGATCGCCCCCGCTCCCTGAATTTTTTTCCGATTTTTTTCGATTTTTTGTTAATTTCATTTTCTTGTGCTCTACATCTCCTCGGATCAACACCCTCCCCCCACACCTCCCACCATCCAGTTCTACCCTCTATGTCCAAATATTCCTGCTCTACTTCCTTGGATCAAGACCTCCCTCTCCATCCCCTCAAATATTTCGATTTTTTTTTAATTTCATTTAATTGTGCTCTCCATCTCCTCGGATCAACACCCTCCCCCCACACCTCCCACAATCCAGTTCTACCCTCTATGTCCAAATATTCCTGCTCTACTTCCTTGGATCAAAACCTCCCTCTCCATCCCCCCAAAAATTTTCATTTTCTTACATTCTCCACTTCCTCGGATCAACACCCTCCCCCACACCTCCTACCACCCACTTCCACCTCCCCAAACCCTCTAAACCCAACATTTCTCCTCTATTTCCTTGGATCAAGACCTCCCTCCCCCCAAAAAAATCCATTTTCTTGTATTCTCCAACTCCTCGCATAAAGATTTACCCTCTATCCCCCCACACCTCCCACCGTCCACTTTTTCCCTCTATGTCTAAGTATTTCTTCTCCACTTCCTCGGATCAACACCTCCCACTTCCACACTCCATCCCAAATACTCCTGCTCTACTTACTTGGATCAAATTTTTGGGTCTATGCAGGTCTAAACAAGTAACTTCCTCGCATGCATGACGTCACCCCACCTGTGTTTACACAGTGGTCAGTGACGTCACGTGATGACCTCACTCAGGTCACAACAGGATTGATCAAGCTGGGTCACTCTGCATCCCCTTATTAACTTAAAATCAACTAAGTTACTTTTCTTCTTGTTAACTTAAATGAAGTAAACACAGGATAACACTAATATTTTCCATTTTAAAGTATCACATTTTTCTCATTACATGACTTCTCAGTATTACACATTTTATATACAACATAGGGAAAATATTGCACATTTTATATACAACATAGGGAAAATATTACACATTTTATATACAACATAGGGAAAATATTACACATTTCATATACAACATAGGGAAAATATTACACATTTCATATACAACATAGGGAAAATATTACACATTTTATATACAACATAGGGAAAATATTGCACATTTTATATACAACATAGGGAAAATATTACACATTTTATATACAACATAGGGAAAATATTACACATTTCATATACAACATAGGGAAAATATTACACATTTCATATACAACATAGGGAAAATATTACACATTTCATATACAACATAGGGAAAATATTACACATTTTATATACAACATAGGGAAAATATTACACATTTTATATACAACATAGGGAAAATATTACACATTTCATATACAACATAGGGAAAATATTACACATTTTATATACAACATAGGGAAAATATTACACATTTTATATACAACATAGGGAAAATATTACACATTTTATATACAACATAGGGAAAATATTACACATTTCATATACAACATAGGGAAAATATTACACATTTTATATACAACATAGGGAAAATATTACACATTTTATATACAACATAGGGAAAATATTACACATTTTATATACAACATAGGGAAAATATTACACATTTCATATACAACATAGGGAAAATATTACACATTTTATATACAACATAGGGAAAATATTACACATTTTATATACAACATAGGGAAAATATTACACATTTTATATACAACATAGGGAAAATATTACACATTTCATATACAACATAGGGAAAATATTACACATTTTATATACAACATAGGGAAAATATTACACATTTTATATACAACATAGGGAAAATATTACACATTTTATATACAACATAGGGAAAATATTACACATTTTATATACAACATAGGGAAAATATTACACATTTTATATACAACATAGGGAAAATATTACACATTTCATATACAACATAGGGAAAATATTACACATTTCATATACAACATAGGGAAAATATTACACATTTTCACTCTTAACTCGGGATAACCCAAATAATTCCTTATTTTCGTTAATACCCACAACAATCCACAATTTTTTTTTTACAAAATACAACAAAAGATTCACTCTCAAGTCTAGTTATCAGACGACTGGCAAAGACTGCTTGGCGAATCTTATCTGATTTTCCTTCAGATTAAAATCTCAGGTCAGACCCACCAGGTAACTCTTCTCTCTCTACCTGAACACCAACACTCACTTCTGTCATAGAGAGAATTTAAGCCTAGATATGCTTGCTCATTCCATTCTTCTAAAATATATTCACACAATACTTTTAATTTCAGTAAAATCCCCATATTTAATTAAAATTCTAATACAATCCTCTTCTTACCCCTTCTCCCCACCCCCCAAACCTTACCTCTTCACATCCACCCACCCATCTCCCAACACCTCACTCTCCCACCAACATCTCCCAACACCTCACTCTCCCACCAACATCTCCCAATACCTCACTCTCCCACCAACATCTCCCAACACCTCACTCTCCCACCAACTTCTCCCAACACCTCACTCTCCCACCAACATCTTTCAACACCTCACTCTCCCACCAACATCTCCCAACACCTCACTCTCCCACCAACATCTCCAACAAGACAAAATTTTCACTCATAACCCACAATTTTTCTCGTTTTAACTATTTCATCAGAAAAAGTCACCACAACACTTACAACTTAAAACCACTTTTCGATAAATTCACTAGTCACAATTTTACATATTACGAAGTTAATACCCATACACACACACACATACACAACAAGAGATTCAAAGAAGTGTTCGCAGAGGAGACAGAAGGGGCTCCAAAAAGACGGAGGTGGGGCACACCACCAAGTGCTGGACACAGTGCACACAACCGAGGAAGAAGTGAAGAGGCTTCTGAATGAGCTAGATACCTCAAAGGCAATGGGGCCAGATAACATCTCCCCATGGGTGCTGAGACAGGGAACAGAGGCGCTATGTGTGCCGCTGAAAATAATATTCGATACATCTATCGAAACAGGGAGATTGCCTGAGGCATGGAAGACAGCAAATGTAGTCCCAATCTTTAAAAGAGGAGACAGACACGAAGCCCTAAACAACAGACCAGTGTCGCTGACATGTATAGTATGCAAAATCATGGAGAAGATTATCAGAAGAGTGGTGGAACACCTAGGAAAGAATGATCTCATCAACAGCAGCCAACATGGTTTCAGGGACGGGAAATCCTGTGTCACAAACCTACTGGAGTTCTATGACATGGTGACAGCAATAAGACGAGAGAGAGAGGGGTGGGTAGACTGCATATTCCTGGACTGCAAGAAGGCGTTTGACACAGTTCCACAAAAGAATTTAGTGCAAAAACTGGAGGGCCAAGCAGGGATAACAGGGAAGGCACTACAATGGATCAGGGAATACTTGTCAGGAAGACAGCAGCGAGTCATGGTACGTGGCGAGGTGTCAGAGTGGGTACCTGTGACTAACGGGGTCCCACAGGGGTCAGTCCTAGGACCAGTGCTGTTTCTGGTATTTGTGAACGACATGACGGAAGAAATAGACTCCGAGGTGTCCCTGTTTGCAGATGACGTGAAGTTGATGAGAAGAATTCACTCGATCGAAGACCAGGCAGAACTACAAAGGGATCTGGACAGGCTGCAAACCAGGTCCAGCAATTGGCTCCTGGAGTTAAATCCCACCAAGTGCAAAGTCATGAAGATCGGCGAAGGGCAAAGAAGACCGCAGACGGAGTACAGTCTAGAGGGCCAGAGACTACAAATCTCACTCAAGGAAAAAGATCTTGGGGTGAGTATAACACCACTCACATCTCCTGAAGCGCACATCAACGAAATAACGGCTGCAGCATATGGGCGCCTAGCAAACCTCAGAACAGCATTCCGACATCTTAATAAGGAATCGTTTAGGACCCTGTACACCGTGTACGTTAGGCCCATATTGGAGTATGCGGCAAAAGTTTGGAACCCACACCTAGCCAAACACGTAAAGAAACTAGAGAAAGTGCAAAGGTTTGCAACAAGACTAGTCCCAGAGCTAAGAGGTATGTCCTACGATGAGAGGTTAAGGGAAATCAACCTGACGACACTGGAGGACAAGAGAGATAGGGGAGACATGATAACGACATACAAAATACTGAGAGGAATTGACAAGGTGGACAAAGATAAGATGTTCCAGAGATTGAACACAGCAACAAGGGGACACAGTTGGAAGTTGAAGACACAGATGAATCACAGAGATGTTAGGAAATATTTCTTCAGCCACAGAGTAGTCAGGAAGTAGAATAGTTTGGGAAGCGATGTAGTGGAGGCAGGATTCATACATAACTTTAAGCAGAGGTATGATAAAGCTCAAGGTTCAGGGAGAGTGACCTAGTAGCGACCAGTGAAGAGGCGGGACCAGGAGCTAGGACTCGACCCCTGCAACCTCAACTAGGTGAGTACAACTAGGTGAGTACACACACACACACACACACACACACACTTTCCTCAATATCTCTTAAGAAATATATTCTCTCATGAACAACCTTTATCATCTTACTACAGAATAACCCCAGATAACTTTGAAGATCATCAAAACATTCTCATACAACATTTGAATACTCTCTAACATCGTTTGAACACTTCTAAACACCATTGAATAGTCTCAGACACCATTAGATTACTCCCAAATACACCATTGAATACCGTCAAAACACCACCAAAATTACCATAAACTAAGATCAACATCAACTAACACCCATTTTCACACAAATCTCCTCAAATCACTATAACCAAGACGATTACCAATTTCTATGAATACACTCACCTCTAACTAAGATATAACATGAGAGCAAAAAAACATGAACACAAACCAAACACACACAAACACTTACAACAGAATCACCTCTTTCTCGGCATCTCTAGTTCGTCAACAACGCCCACAACCCACAACACCCACATCCCACAACACCCACAACCCACATCACCCACAACCCACACCACCCGCAACAACAACCCGCAACTTATAACCACTTTTCGACATCTCTAACTCGACAACACCCACAACCCACAAAACCCAAAACCCACAACACCGCACAACCCATAACACCCACAACAACAACCCCCAACTTGTAACCACTTTTCGACATCTCTAGTTCAACAACAACACCCTCAACCCACAGCACCCCACAACCCACAGCACCCCACAACCCACAACACCAACAGTAACAACAATACCCATAATCTTCATCACTTTCCATTTTATTCACAATTTTTCCTCTTTCGATACAAATTTTCCCCTTCTTTTTACTAAATCTTAAATGTAATGCACATTCCTCCCTACATTACTAAAATTCTAATAAAATCCTCTCCCTCCCCATCTCCTTGTATCCACATAGATTAATATTATACTTACAACAACTAATATCTCACTACCCAACTACTGCAGCATGTTTCTACACACTCCAATCTTTTCCAATGTATCATAAATTTTCACTTCTATCATTTCTTTTAATTAAAATATTCACACATTACCTTTATTTTCAGTAAAATTCCCATATTTCATTAAATTTCTAATACAACCCTCCCCATACCCCTCCATCTCACCCACATTTCTTCACATCCACTCACCCGTCTCCCAACACACCTCTTCAGAACACACAAAAATCACATTTCAAATCCACAAATGCATCTCATCACCCATCTCAAATCCACTAAAATCACTTTAACTAATATATTCACTAAATTCTATGACCATCTATATTAAAACCCAGGAGTCCAAATGGCCTGTTATCCTGGGTGTAAAGGGAGCAAAATAAACACAGCAGAAAACTTTTGACTTATATTGTCCTTCACCAATTTAGAACAGAAGTATGTACACTATATACACTATGTACAGCAATAGGTATTCGTACTCTCCACGGTAAGCAAGGCAGAATAGAAGCCACTAGAGAGCAGACCGTGCTTCAACCAGCTCTAGAATGGGAATGACAAGGGCAGACTGGAGAGTGGTGCCAACATAACCTCTGCAATTGCCAAAAATCATCTTCTCATTGGCTGGAACCTGGGTACTGGATGAACGACGGGGCCCCATCGTCAACCCTCAGTCACCTGGTTTGCTGGTTGGGGGAGATAGCCTGTAAATGAGGGCGTGTACATGCGCTGAATAAAGGTTACGTACTCTTTGCATGCCACACCCCCACCCCGAGAAGGCTCAGGATTAGGCTGCCACCTCCCAGTGGTAACCGTGCCGCCATGGCACAAAATAATGGGACCGCCTTTCCTCTCCACCATCCAACTCTTAGAGCTCAGCTTTTCTCGTGACAAAAAGCCAAACCCTAAACTCAGAGCGAGAGAGCAGACAGTTGGGCTAGCTTAGGTGCTAGACACGGACAGACGGTAGCCCGCATCCCCTCACTAAAAAAAAAAAAAAAAAAACCCACCAGGGGATAAAAAAAAATGAGCTTGGAAGGGGGTTACCACAAGAAACCTAACACATCCTAACTTAATATGTGATTATAAATAATATGGTTAGACTCTAGATAAAGAGTCTGCCAATATATTTTCTTTGCCGGCAATATGTACAATTCTCAGAAAGTAGGGTTGCAGTCTTAGCGTCCATTGCATGAGCCTTGTGTTGTGGTTCTTCATGGTTTGGAGATATACTAGAGGATTGTGATCACTGTAGACGGTGACCACCTGCGAAGTTTGTCCCACGTATACATCAAAGTGCTCCAAAGCCAGTACCAGCGCTAGGGCTTCTTTTTCAATGGTAGAGTAAACCCTCTGATGTGGCTGGAACTTGGCCGAGAAAAGGGCTACCGGCTGCAACTCCTTGGCCCCGTTTTTCAACAGTACTGCCCCAACCCCAGACTCACAAGCATCAACCTGTAATGAGAAAGGTTTGGAGAAGTCTGCAGACAAAAGAATGGGTGCAGTACACAATAATCTTTTTGCTTTGTCAAAAGCATCCTGAGCAACTGAAGTCTAAATAAAGGGAACTTTGTGACTGGTAAGAGAGGTGAGAGGGGCTACAATATCTGAGAAATTCTTACAGAATCTTCTGTAAAATCCTATCATGCCTAGGAAGCGTTGAAGAGATTTCCTATCATGTGGAACTGGATAATCTTTAATGGCAAGAACTTTAGCAAGTCTAGGAGCAACTTTACCACTACCTACTTCATGGCCTAGAAAAGTAACAGTGGCCTGGCCAAAGGAAGACTTAGATAAATTAACAGTTAAATGGGAACTCTGAAAGGTCTCAAAGAGAGTCTTAAGCCTAACTAGGTGTTGATCCCAAGTATCAGACACCACAACAATATCATCCAGGTATGCTGCCGTGCCTTCAAGTCCTTTA
Source organism: Cherax quadricarinatus (assembly GCF_038502225.1). Lineage (NCBI taxonomy): Eukaryota > Metazoa > Arthropoda > Malacostraca > Decapoda > Parastacidae > Cherax > Cherax quadricarinatus. The sequence goes on from NC_091381.1 coordinate 15,767,922, forward strand.
ATAGCCTGATGGATAAGTTTCTGGAATGAAGAGGGGGAGTTTTTCATTCCGAAAGGGGTAACTATGTATTGATAATGACCTCCTGGAATTGCGAAGGCAGAGATTTCCTTCTCCTTATCCGTCAAAGATACCTGATAGTAACCTTTAAGGAAATCTAACTTGGATACAAAAGTAGCCTTACCCACAAAGTCGATTACGTCATCCAGACGAGGAAGAGGGTAAGCATCTGTGATTGTGACCTCATTTACCTTACGGTAGTCTGTACACATACGAAACCCTCCATCAGCTTTTTTAACAAAGATGCACGGTGAAGCCCATGGACTAGACTCCTCCTCCACTAAACCATGCTTTAACAGAAATTCTACTTCCTGCTGAAGTAGTCTCTGCTTTTCAGGATTAGCTCTGTAGGGGGAAAGTTTAATAGGTTTAGAGTTTCCCACATCTACATCATGATAACCTAAAGTACATTTTTTCGGCATATCCGAAAAAATATTAGGGTATGACTGTAGAAGAGTAGTTAAACTTGTTGCTTGAGTTTCAGATAACCTTACCATTAAGGGCTAGGATCCTTGAGGAGGACAGAGTTTGGAAGTTTAACATTAATTTCAGAAATAGAGTGCAAAGAGCCAGAGTCGTCCTCAGAGGTAGAGGACAGTCATTACTGGGACTATCTGGTGTATGAAAAGTTTTTAATTGATTAATGTGGTAAGTTTTAGTTTTTGAGGTCTTATCAAGGGGAGCTACCACATAATTTACATCAGATAATTTATTTACAATATGAATAGGTCCCGTAAATCTAGCTTTCAAGGTGTGGCCAGGTATAGGTTCCTGCACCAACACCTTGTCTCCTGGATGGAAGGAGCGGAATTGTGCATTTCTGTCATACCTCTGTTTCATCTTATCTTGAGCTGCCTTAAGGTTAGCCTTGGCTAACTGACGTGCCACCTGCAACCTTGAAGACGGGCTGTAGAGTGTTGAGCTAACGTCTTCTCCCATCCATCCTTCTTTGAGCACCCGAAGAGGACCTCGTACATTGTGCCCAAAGATCAGCTCAACCGGACTAAACCCGGTAGACTCTTGCACCGTTTCTCGTACTGAGAACAGCAACAAAGGTAGTGATTCATCCCAGTCTGTAGGAAAATGCATGCAAAAAGTTCTCATCATGTTTTTTAACGTCTGATGGAATCTTTCCAAGGCGTCTTAGGACTTAGGATGATAGGCAGTGGATAAGTTGTGGATTATCCCTAACCTATTTAATGCTTCCCTAAATGCTTTGGCAGTGAAGTTAGTACCTTGATCACTTTGATTAGCTTTAGGAATGCCAAAACAAGAAATAAATCTTGTTAAAGCTTTGAGAATAGCTTTAGTATTAATACTGCGCATGGGAATTGCTTCAGGATATCTAGTTATTCTATCCATAATGGTAAATAAATACTGATTTCCCGACTTTGACCTAGGTAGTGGACCTACACAATCTAATTAAATCTGCAAAAGGCTCTCCATCAGCAGGTATAGGTTGGAGAGGTGCAGGTTTAATGGAATGTCCAGGTTTCCCTACTTGCTGACATTCTCGGCAACACCGGATATGATTCTTCACATCCTGCTTTAATTTTGGCCAATAAAATTCTTTTGTGATTCTATATAAGGTTTTAGTAATTTCTAAGTGACCTCCTAACGAAGTATTATGAGCTATATTCAATATTTGAGGTCTAAACTTTGTTGAAACTACTAACCTGTCTGACAATTGCCGGCCCTCTATCTCTTTACCAGTCTCAGTGTAGATCAAATAGTCCTTTTTAAGTTTATACTTGACTGGATGATCCAAAGAGGATTTACCCATGGCTGCCTGAAAAGCGAAATTTAAAGAAGGGTCCTTACGTTGTTCCTCCCAGAAGGACAGTCCCTCGGGCATGGAAACAGATATCTGGCAATCCTGCAACCTTGGAATATGAAGGCTTGATCTGGGTCTGTTCACTTGATCTATGAGGCCCTGGCCAGTTTTCCTCGTAAAACAATGTGGCTATTCCGAGATCCGAGTCGTCCAAGGATAGGTCAACATTCTCGCCAGACAACCCTTGGGATGTCGCCCGAGTTATGGCCAACACCGGAGAAGAATTAATCATTATGGGTTCAGGACATACACTAGTAGTGGTAATGTTATTACCCAGTAATAACATGGCATCTTTCATGGGGAATCCTTCGGATACACCCACAGTCAAGTACCCAGTATAATATTTGCACTGTACATAAATTTTATGCAAAGGGACAGAATATATAACTCCTCCAAATGCTTCCAACAAAACAGAGGAATTTAAGGAGGTATTCTTTGAAAGGGGTAATATTCCCTCTCTTATAAGTGAGCAATATGCTCCAGTATCTCTAAAGGTTTTGACTTCAGTTGTTTTGGAGTTTTCCTGAAGGGAAATAAGACTCTTTCTACTTCTTTCAGGGACATGTTACTAGGGATATTAGAGATTTTCCCAATGGGTTGGGGTTTGTGGGGGCAGTTGGGATGGATGTGACCTACTTGGTTACACATGTAGCAGAGGACAGGTTTGCCTTTAACTCCCTGCTGACGTTGCAACTGGTGTCGCTCTGGCTGGTGTCTCTCTGGATACTGTTGTCGAGATGCACCATGCTGAGTAGTTTGTCTCTCAACAGGTGGACCATAAGTTGAGAAGCATGCCTCACCAGGTGACTTAGTTGGCTGACGTAGACGTTCTCCCTCCGGCTGGCACTTCATTCTCCAAGGTTGACCATCTCTGCTCATGCCAGGCTGTTGAAAAGAGAGACGGGACCACTCGGACAAGGATCGGTTAGTTTCAAAGGTATCAGCCAACCTGGCTGCCTCCAATGCAGTGATTAAGTCACGATCCTGCAGAAAGACTCGAACCTCTGGTCCCACAGACTCCAGCAGGTTGTCAATCAGAATAAGCTGCACAAGATCATCGAAGGTAGCAACACCACTTGTTTTATACCAGCTGGTAAAAGCTTTGGTCTGCTGTCGCACAAAATCAACCAGGGATTGACCAAGCTGTCGTCTGCCTAGCTTAAAAAGCTTCCGATACTTAGCTGGGATACAAGTATATGCTCCCAACACTGTGGTCTTCACTACTTTATAATCGGAAAAATCAGTGCCATTTAACACTGACGTAAATTCCTGTGCCTTACCAAACAATACTGTGCGAACCAACGATGCCCAGTGTTGTTCCGGCCACCTCAAGGCTCGAGCCTGATTTTCGAAAGCTTCGAAAAGTTGTTCTGGTTCGGCCTCATGGAAGCGGGGAACAAGCTGTACCGCCTTCTGTAAACTAAAGTCATTTACAGAATGCGAAAACTGCCTCCTTTCTTTTTCCCTATCAAATTCTTCTTTTGCAAATGCTCTCTGTTCCCTAGTCTGCTCAAGATTGATTTTTGCCAGCTCAAGTGCCAACGCCGCTGACTCACCTTCAGACAACCCTGCTGCACTTGACTGACGATTTTGCTCCGTTAATATATCATCTTCCTCCTGCGAGAACATAGGAGTTTTTTCCCTAGCTCCCGTAGAGGGAGGAGTCTGATGTGCCATCTCTTCTTCTCGAAGTTTGTCAGTGATCAGTGAACGCAGTTGCGCAGCTGTGAGAATGCGTTCGTAATCAATGCCAATGGAACGAGCAATTTGCCAACAACGCTGTAGGGACAATTTAGGTAGGTTAAATATGGTATATGCCGACAGCAAAAGTCTGACTCGTCTAGGTGGCATACCTCAAAGTATAAGTTATTTGCTATGCACAGTACAGTTGCAGATTACCCCAACGTAACACGTTATTTGCAGAACACGCTTAGCTATGCACAGTACGATTGCAGAATACGCATACTCTTACAAGGTGGATATGCAATAGCAAAGCTGACTGCAAAATTTTCACACCGAACGGCTAATAGCGAGCTGTTGAACAATAGCAAGGCTGACCATAGCAAAGCAACTGACACGCAATATTTGTAAAGCGTTGGAAAAGCTGAATGCAATGCCAGACAACAAGCTACACTCTGTTCCACAAGATTGACCGTAGCTCTCTGTTCCCTAGTCTGCTCAAGATTGATTTTTGCCAGCTCAAGTGCCAACGCCGCTGACTCACCTTGAGACAACCCTGCTGCACTAGACTGACGATTTTGCTCCGTTGATATATCATCTTCCTCCTGCGAGAACATAGAAGTTTTTTCCCTAGCTCCCGAAGAGGGAGGAGTCTGATGTGCCATCTCTTCTTCTCGAAGTTTGTCAGTGATCAGTGAACGCAGTTGCGCAGCTGTGAGAATGCGTTCGTAATCAATGCCAATGGAACGAGCAATTTGCCAACAAGCGAAGCGAGCACACCGAACAAGCTAGTAGCGAGCTGTTGAACGATCATACAATAGCAAGGCTGACCATAACAAAGCAACTGACACGCAAAGTTTGTGAAGCGTTGGCAAAGCTAATGCAATGCCAGACAGCATGCTACACAATGTTCCAGCTTCCAGCTTCACCCTAGGCTCAACCCTTTCTCTAAGACCAGCTCCAGCTCGGACAGGCTACCCATATTACAACCCAGGAGTCCAAATGGCCTGTTATCCTGGGTGTAAAGGGAGCAAAATAAACACAGCAGAAAACTTTTGACTTATATTATCCTTCATCAATTTAGAACAGAAGTATGTACACTATATACACTATGTACAACAATAGGTATTAGTGCACTCCACGGTAAGCAAGGCAGAATAGAAGCCACTAGAGAGCAGACCGTGCTTCAACCAGCTCTAGAATGGGAATGACAAGGGCAGACAGGAGAGTGGTACCCACATAACTTCTGCGATTGCCAAAACCATCTTCTCATTGACTGGAACCTGGGTACTGGTTGAACGACGGGGCCCCATCGTCAACCCTCAGTCATCTGATCACGTATTTTTTGCATGCCTCAACCTAACACACACAGACACATTCAAAACACTCTCATACATCATCATTTGATACCACCTTTTTTCAATATCTCTTAAGAAATATTCTCTCATCGACAACCTTTATCATCTCACTACAGAACAACCCCCAGATTACTTCGAACACTCTTATAAATCATTTGAATACTCACAAAAACACCTTTGAACATTTCCAAACCACACTGAAACATTTCCAAAATATCATTTTGAATACTCCCAAATAAGATTTGACATCTCTAATTTATCTACACTTACATATTTCATTAAATTACAGCTCATCCGCCATACTACTCCCTCAGTCTCCAGACTTTACAACATTATCACAAAAACTAACTCATACACTTATGACATGAGACATTTTACCAAAACTAACACAAACACACCCACAAACACACACACAAACACACCACACTTTACTTTGAACAACACCAAAAAAACACCATCAATTGCCTTTGATTACTCCAAAAACATCATTTGAACACATAGAAAAACTTCATCAAACTCCTTTGAATACCCCCAAAACACCACTGAATACTACCAAACCAGCACTGAATACTGCCCAAACAACACTAAAAATCACCAGAAACTAAGATCAACACCACCAACTAACACCCAATTTACAGAAATCCCCTGAAATCACTATAACTAAGACGATCCCACTCACCTCAGACTTATATAACATTAGCGAAAAAAACATTCTCATAAATCATTTGAATAGTCACAAAAAACACCTTTGAACATTTCCAAACAACACCAAAACACTTACAACAGGATCACCACCAACTGAAAACATAAGATGTACACACACACAAAAAAAAAACTAAGACATCCATTAACTAACATCCATGATCACTCACCTCAAAACCATTAAGATCGCAAAAAACACTCATTTTTATAAACATTCACACAAAAAATCACAATCACCAACTCCATACAATATCTAATATACTCATCTCACTACCACCAACACATGCCAGCACAGATAAGGTTACCTCCCATGACGTCACACTCCAACCTGTGTTTACTTGGCGATCAGCGACGTCACACCCAAACACCTTGTTTCAACCTGTTATATCTCCAATATCTAAGATCACCATAATCAAGACGTTTACCAAATTCTGTAACCCCACCACTAAGATCACACTTTTTTTTTTTTTACACATTTAAAACATCATAACGAAGATCACTAAAACTATCTATACTTTCACTAAGATCACATAACATTTTGACTTCTCTAACTCACCCACCAATTTACATTCTCATTCACACTTACACATTTCATTAACCGAAATTACATCTCATCCACCAAACTCTTCCCTAATTCTCCAGACTTTACAGCATTAGCACAAAAAAAAAAACTAACTGATGCACTTACGACATGAGACATTACCATAACTAACACACAGACTAACTTTGAACCAACTCTGAACAACACCAAAACACCACTGAACATCTTCAAAAATACTCTGCACATCATCTGAACACCTTCAAAAGCACCATCAAACACCTCCGAATACTCCCAAAACACTACTGATTACTACCAAATCACCATTGAATACTACCAAAACACCGTCAAAATCACTAGAAACTAAGTTCAGCATCGCCAGCTAACACCCATTTTATAGAAATCCCCTTAAATCACTATAACCAAGAACTCCTTCCCCATAACCCCCCCCCCCCATGAGCGCAAAAAAAAAAACATGAACACAAACCTAATACACAAACACTTGTACATGATCACCATCAGCTGAAAACATACCTTGTACACACAAAAACCTAAGACAACCACCAACAACAAACACCCATGTTCACTTACCTCAAAAACCACTAATGTCACAGAAAACACTCATTTTTTTTAAACATTCACACAAAAAATCATATTAGCAATATCTAAGCGCACTCATCTCATTACCACCAACACACGATATCACACCCCACAGGACCGGCGAGGTCACCTCCAGTGACATCACACTCCCATCTGTGTTTACTTGGTGGTCAGTGACATCACACCCATCCCACCTTGTCTCAACCTGTTGTACCCACAATATCTAAGAACACTATAATAATCAAGACGATTACCAGATTCTATGACCCCACCGCTAAGATCACAGAAAACACTCATTTTTATAAACATTCACACAAAAATCACGATCACCTATTCCCCATAATGTTTACCATCATCTATCGACACTCATCACCAAGATCACCAAAAATCTAAGATCATGCATCTCAAAACTACTATGATCACAGAAAACACACCTTTTTTTAAACATTCACACAAAAATAAGATATACACAAAAATACCACGGCACTTACACCAACATCTGTAACATAACATGAGCACTATAACATATCACCATCACCAAAAAAAAATAATACAAAGACACCCCACATCTTATACATTTCAATCACAAAACACATTGTCCTCATCGCTCTCGGGCCGTGTGGACGTGCTGCGCAGACACTCCTGAATCAGCTGGTTTTCTGCGCAGTTTTCCTGTTTTTGAGCAATCAAAATTGCAGATCGACATGGTCGCCGTGCGAATACAGTCTGTATTGAATTGGTTCGTGGTACGTTTACCAGTTCAACTATGCAGGAGTTACTTCCAACGATCATCGGTGAAGTATATGGCATACCGAATGAGGAATTGTATGGCGTAGCACTCAATGGAGTTACTAGAATTTTCATCAAGTTTAAGGATGCAGGTTACTATTCCAGCATCGTAAACGAATATCATGAGAAGAGGATGGCTGGGAATACTGCAGTGGAGGTATGCCTTCATGATGTTTCAAGCTACGTGACATGGGTCAAAGTGAGGAATGTGCCGTTTGAAGCAATGGAGCATGATGTGGTAACGGTTTTCCGAAATTATGGAAAGATCCACGCAGCGGAATTGGGAGTGTGGAAAGATGGACCGTATGTGGGGTTGCCTGAAGGTTTTTTTTACACTGAAGATGACTTTACGGCAGCTGATTCCTTCGTATATACAATTGGACGACTTCAGAACCCAGGTCTTCGTGTATTAAGCGGGACAGAGGAAGACTTGCAGATTGTGTGGGTCTTTTGATCACATGCCGGCTCAATGCCACAAAAAGGCAGGACGGAGGGAACACATATCATCGCCGGTAATTAAACAGCAAGGCACAGCCGTGTCGGAGGCAGGTGCGGTCGCACGACAGGCACTTAACAGTTGGAATGCAGAGGTCAACAAGGCAGAGGAGGAAATGGGCACATGTGTCACCTTACCCGTTGGTACGGAATCTGTACAAGCGTCGAAGAGGAAAGAAGATGACGGGTGTGCAGAGCAACAGGATGGATTGCTGGAGGAGGTTTTAAACTCCTTTCTGAGTGAGGTGGAGGGCACTCTGAGGGAAGTGGGGAGTGGCCGCACGTCGGAGACATCACACGATGCTTTAGGGCCTGGGGAGACCTTGTGCACTAATGGAACGGTGCATACATTGGTGGCAGAGGTGCATAGGGAGGGGATGGAAGGTGAGGAAGTGTGTGGTGAAGGAGGTTCTCGCAAGAGAACGGCTGGGACATCGGAGATGGACGATGTCCTAACTCCAGGGCAGAGATCAGGGAAAAAGCCGTGGAAAAAAGAGATGAGCCACATGGAGAGTGGGGGTAAGGGTAAGGAGGAGATGAGCAGTTCAAAGGACATGGGGGTGGGGGTTGGAGGTTTGGTCAGGCAGGGTGCCAAACGAGGAACTATCCAACAAGCAGGTATTGTGGGGCACCTACCAAGGTGGAGGGAAAAGCCGCCACTATTACAGTAATTTCAAAGTTGTGACAATTAATGTAAATGGATTGAGGGCTGAAGTGAAAAGTATGGATGGAATGGTTCTTAAGAAGGTATGACATAGATGTGTGTTTTATACAAGAGCATAATTATAAGGTTGGTTGTAATTTGTTGCTGAAAGGATATCAGTCGTATGTAAGTGGGTCTATGAGATTGAAAGGAGGTGTGGCAGTGGCTGTAAGGGAGAACAGTCCCTTACGTATTTTGTGGTGGGAAGAGGGAGGGGAGAGGGTGGTGAGGGTGGACGGGGAGAGGGGAGAGACAAGAGTATGTTTTATAGGTGTTTATATGCCAGCGGAGGGCACTGTTAGAGTTAAAGAGAATTTTGTACTAGAAGTTTTGATGTATCATTTCAGGGGTTTACCTTTAGTCACTGTCATTGGGGGAGACTGGAACTGTGTCATAAAGGGGGGGGGGGGGTTTGTGGAGCCAAGGGGGCGGGGTGTGTGTTAGGCACGCTATGCAATGTTTTGCAGGATGTGGAGGTTAGGGATGTTGGGGGGAGGGGTGAATGGCGAATAGAGTTTACGTTTGTCAGGAGGGGTTATTCAGCACGTTTATTTAGGATCTATACAACGGACGCGGTTGGTGTGATGGGAGTGAGAACTTTGGACGTGGGGTTTTCTGACCATAGGGCAGTTATAGCAGATCTGGACTGGGAGGGCATGATTAGGATACAATCAGGTTTTTGGAAGTTGAATGCGACCTTGTGAGGTGAGTGTGGAGTTTGGAGAATGCTGGGGAAATTTGTGGGGTACTAGCGATGGGGAGTCGAGTCTTTTGGACTGGTGGGAAGGTAGAGCCAAGCCAGGTATAGCAGGTTTTTATAAAAGGAAGGGACGGGAGGAATCGAGGTGGAGGTATAGATTACAGAATTATTTAGAGTATCAGCTAAATGAGTGTTATGAGGAGGGGGAGGGAAGGCAGTACAGAAATATAGTGCAGCTCAGAGATAGGTTGGCGGAGATTCATAATGAAAGATTTGATGAGATAAGGGTAAGGGCAGGAATGGAGGCAGTGCTGTGGGGGGATAAGCCATCGGGTAGTGTTTTGCAAAGTTTTAGGACTAGGCAAAAAGAGTCATCTATTTTAAACTTGGAGGTTAGTGAGGATTTGGGAGGATATTATAAGGGGCAAAGGCTAAATACCACAGAGGGAATGAGTAATTGTGCTGATTATTGGTTCCAAAAAAAGTGGAAGAAGGAGGAAGTAGGGAATGATTTTCAGGAAGTGTGGGGGAGCATTATTTAGGGACGTGTGGGGAGGAGATGGCTGGGATGGACGGAGTGATTCGTATGGACGAAGTGGAAGTGGCAGTGTTCAACTTAAGTACTGGAAAGGTGCCGGGAATAGATGGGATTTCCAATGATTTTTATAGGGGTCAATGGAATCATATTAAGCGCATCTGCCATGTATATAACTCCACAAATTTTTAGCCTATCCACTACTTCCCACCCAAACTCCAACCCCAAGCCCCCCCCCTACCCAGGCACCCACCTCCAGCAAACTTGATTTTCCTCTGTTCACCCGCATGCCTGATGCCCTCCCGAAAAGCTCCAACACACTTTCCGCCGTACGCAATCCCTCCACTCCTGCCATCAGAACAGTGGTATCATCCACATACCCCACCACATCTATACACCCATCCTTCTCCCCATTTAAAATCCCCTTCCCCTCAACGAGCCCATAAAAAGGATGTTGCATACACGCAAACAATATTTGAGACAGGGGACATCCCTGTCTCAAACCCCTCTCCATCCTTACAGGCCTTCCCAACCTACCATTAATTTGTACTCGCACTATTGCAGACGAATACATTGTATCAACCCACCTCAGCACTCCCATGCCAAAACCGAGATGCAACAAACTAGCCCTCAGAAAGTTTCTATCTACACAGTCGTATGCATTTTCCCAATCAATGCCCAAAAGCCCTCCCCCGCTGCAACCCTCCAAAAAATCCCTAATGCGGCCATGCCCATCTCTCATGCTTCTGCCTGGAATACCCATCTGCCCCTTAAGAATAACCCCACCTAACACCTTCTTCATCCTATTGCCTAATATCTTCGCGAAAATCTTGTAGTCGGCACACATTAGCGAAATAGCTCTGTACTCACTCAATACTCTTCCCTCTTGCTTTTTGCGTACTAAGACGACTACACCCGTTCTCTGAGTTTGTCCTAACTTTCCCTCCTGTCGCATACAATTCATGACCCTCACCAGACAGTACTTAATGTGCCCCCATTGAATTCTATAAAAATCATTTGATATCCCATCTATACCCGGCGCCTTGCCAGTACTCATATTGAACAAAGCCTCCTCAACTTCCCCCATGCTAATCTCACCTCCCATCCCCATGCCCTCCTCTTCACATGACCCTAAACCCCTCCCCCCCACACCTCAATAGCATCGCCCTCCTCCCCCTTCCCCCACTTCTTTTGGAACCAGAAATCAGCATAATTGCTCATGCCTTCTGTAGTATTCAGTACCTGTCCCTTGTGATAACCACCCATATCCTCACTTACCTCCAAGTTTAAAATAGTCGAATCCTTCTGCCTTACCCTGAAACCTTGCAAAACACTTCCCGAAGGTTTATCACCCCACAGCACAACCTCCATTCCCACCCTTACACGTACTGCATCAAATCTACCATTATGTAACTCAGCCAACCTGTCCTTGAGTTGCACCATGTGTCCGTACTGCCGCCCTCCCCCTTCCTCATAACACTCATTTAGCTGATATTCAAAATAGTTTTGCAACCCATACCTCCACCCTGCCTCTTCCCTTCCCTTCCTCTTATAGAAACCTGCTATACCCGGCTTAGCGTGCCTTTCCCACCATTCTAAGACACACGACTCTACCTCTCTAGAATCCCAAAAAGTTTGCCACCATTCCCCAAAAGCCATACTCGCCTCCTCACTCCTCATGAGTCTTGCATTTAATTTCCAGAAACCCGATTGTATCCTAACCATACCTTCCCAATCAAGATCTGCTATAACTGCCCTATGATCAGAAAACCCCACATCAAAAGTCCTGACTCCCAACACACGTATAGCTTCCGTTGCATAGATCCTATCTAATCTTGCAGCATAATCCCGTCTGACAAACGTATACTCAACCTGCCAACCCCCCCTCCCCACAACATCCAAAACCCCCACGTCTCCAAACACATTACGTAACAAGCCCAACATACACCCCGCCCCCCTCGGTTCCACATCCCCCCCCCTAATAACACAATTCCAATCTCCCCCTATTACAGTGACTAAAGGTAAACCCCTTAAATAGTACATCAAAAATTCTCTCACAAAGTTCTCCTTAACTCGTGCGTTGCCATCTGCCGGCATATACACTCCTATAAAACAAACCCTCGTTGCATCCCATTCCCCCTCCACCCTCACGACCCTCCCCCCCCTCCTCCCACCCCAAAATACGCAATGGACTGGTTTCCTTTACAGCCACAGCAACCCCACCTTTTAACCTCAAAGAGCCACTCACATACAACTTATATCCTTTCAAAGACAACTCACAACCAAACTTATAATTGTGCTCCTGAATGAAACATATATCTACATTAAATCTCTTTAAAAACCATTCCACCCATACTCTTTTAACCTCGGCTCTCAGGCCATTAACATTGATCGTTACAACCTTGAATTATGACAGTAGAGGCGGCTTTCCCCGCCGCCTTGGAATGGCACCTGCCTGACCTGGCTGCTGACTAGAGCCCCGTTTGTCACCTTGCCTGTCCAGTCCCCCAACCCCCCCCTTAACCTTTGAACCTTTCAGTGCTTCAGCACCACTACACCCACTCTCCGGGAGATCCAACCTGGGTTTCCAAGCCTTCTTCCCAGGTCTCTGCCCTGGCGTTAAAACGTCATCCATATCAGACGTCCCAGCTGTTCTCTTTCGTGAACCTCCGTCTCCACATGTAACCTCCTCTTCCATGCACGCTCTGTGCACCTCAGCCACTACCGTGTGCTTCTTCCCCTCATTGCACACGGTCTTCCCACGTCCCGATGAGACTGTAGCATCCTCCAATGAGCGTCCATGCTGCTCATCATCCAGACTCCCCTCCACCTCACTCAGGAAGTTATTCAAAACCTCATCCAACATTCCATCCTGTTGCATTACAGGCTCACCGTCATCGTTCGTCGTCGTCGTCGTCGTCGTCGTCGTCGTCGTCGTCGTCGTCGTCGTCGTCGTCTGCTCAGGCCCCGTCCCCACAGGTAACGTAGCACAAGAGACCGTCTCCGCCTCTGCTTTATCCACTTCCTCACTCCAACTGTATGATGCCTACCTTTCAGCCGCATCTGTCTCCTGTACCACAGGATCCAACTGCTGATCCACCGTTGTTGGCATTTGTTCCCTCCGTCCTGGTTTCCTGTGGCATTGGGCTGCCATATGATCAAATGATCCGCACAGCCTACAAGTCCGCCTCTGTCCTGCATAGTATACGTATACCTGCGTTCGGAACTCTTCCAGCTAAACATATGAAGGAATTGATTGCCGTAGCGTCATCTTCAGATTGAAGGATCCTTCGGGCAGTCCCACATAAGCCCCATCCTTCCACACTCCCAATTCCGCAGCATGAATCTTGCCATAACGACGGAATACCGCAACCACATCATACTCTGTAGCTTCAAAAGGCACATTCCTTACTTTTACGTATGTCACATAGCTGGATACATCATGTAGACATACCTCCACTGCTGCATTCACGGCCATCCTCTTCTCGTGGTACTTGTCAACTATACTTAACTCCGTTAACAGCCACACCATAAAGCTCTTCATTGGGTATCCCATACACATCACGAATAATCGTAGGGAGTAGCACCTGCAAGGTAGAACTGCTTAGGGCCCCACGTACTAATTCCACACATACAGTATTCACCCTACGTCCATGTCTGTCCGCCATTTTGATTGCTCAAAACAGGTAAACTGCGCAGAAAATCAACTGAATCGGGAGCGCCTGCGCAGCACGTCCACTCAGCCCGGAAGCGAAGAGGACAATGAAGGATTAGAATTAGGGCCATTGCGGCAGGTATATATCGAACGGTCTGCAGGAATAAACTCATTTATGGGGAACAGTGGAAAACACTTTTTCCTGAGTCATACCGCAAAATTACAGCCAATGGACTCCTTATTTTGGTTTGCTAATTATAGGTAAGGGACTGTTTTCTCTTTAAGAGAGGTCACTTTATTTTTTGGGGGGGGGGGGGTGAGAGCTTGATGTAAGGTTTTCGAGAGAGATTGTGTGGATTGGAAGGGCATGTAAAGTGTGGTTGTGTTTGTCTTGTATGTTGCGTGTGACAGGTTTTGTAAAGCCCGTTTTTGTATCACTTCACGTTTTGTACTTAAAAAAGAGTTATTAAAAAAGAGTTCATGTGCAGTATCAGGTCTTAAGATGGGATGCAGAAAGTGTTTTGGAATGTATGATTATACCAACTACATTGAGTTCATGTAGGGCAGTGGTTCCCAAACTTTTTCAGCTTGTTACCCAATTTAACATGCCACATAAAGCATGTTACCCTTTTCACAAAATGTTGTTATTATTGATATATATGGCTAAACGTGAACGTATACAGCCTCGCATACTCTGCTAATCCTAGCAAAACCATTGAAAACGTAAGAACCACACATACATTATATATAAAATTAATAATAGCTACAAATTCACAGTAACAGTGGGTAAATACTAACTATATACTGCACAGGGCAGTACACATACATACCAGCTTATGTCTACCTCGGCTGATGCTCACAGATAAACTGACAGTGTGAAATAGAGGCAGCCTCAGGAAGTGAGTGACGTGTACTGGACAGGTCGATCTGGGCTACTGAGTGACTTTTGTCCTGAAGCATACTTGTCAAAATACTTTTGGGTTTCCACACACTTAGCTATATATTTCTTCTTTTCTAATACTGTATATTAGTTTTTGATGTTTATTGTTATTTGGTTTAACTTTATTACTTACTTATAATAGGTTTACTTTACAACTTTATATACTAAGACTAAGTTAACAATAATCCTCATACCGGGTACCGCATTGTTTTCTTGATTTTCAGAATTCATAACTTTTTTTCTGTCACCCCTCCATTACCCCCCAAAAATGGTTAAATTACCCCCAGGGGGTAATTTACCCCCAGTTTGGGAACCACTGATGTAGGGTGTACCATTCTAGTTAATTTTGTGTACTTCAGAGCATATATTAAGAAAAAAGTGTTGGTTTTAAGAATATTTTTTCGCATATTGTGTCTCACATAATTATAATTTTCCTCAGTGTCATGTGACACTTCATTACATATCTAGGTCAGTATTGTTAAATCTGGTATTCATATCGTCATGGTTTTGTCCTGTGTACTGTGAGACGTAAGTGGCATGATTACGGTTGGGCACCTTTGGGTTGTAGAGTTTTAGGGGATGGTCAGGGTAGGTGTAAAAAGGGGAACTAATGTTTGCTAAATAAAGGTGACATATGGGGGTTGTGTTCGATGGTTTATAGCAGGTATGTACTTTTGTCATTTGTTTTATGTATTGTAAATTATGTATTTGAACAGATATGATACAGGTCCGGCTATCAGCTTATATAGTAGTTGTCATGAGTAATTAATGTACGTCTTCAGAATCTGTTGTTAGTGGTAGGGAGACCTTTTGGGTCACAGAGCTCTTATCTCCATTGTCAGTTTTGGAGGTTGTACGGCCTAGGTTGCTTGACGTGTATAATGCAACAGTCAGAATGTTGATCATGAAATATGATGTACTGTGTTTTATGTTTTATTGTTTGGATACCTATTTGTTAAGGCAGATGTTTTTTCTATGTTCAACTTTTATATTTAGTAATATGACGTTTTAAATAAAATATAAAAAAATAAAAAAATAAGACATGAGACATACACACCAAATCTAAGACATTCACCTCCATGACATACACATCATAACTAAGACATACACCAAAACCTATACTTGACATATTGACAATAAATATAAGACATAAGACATAAGCACAAAAAAAATTACCATGACATGAGACATTACCAGAACTAAGTCACACACCTCTAACTAATACACAATCACTTTACTAAGTTCATGTTAACTATTCATCAACTAAAAATATTAATACAATTTACCCATTATATTTGTTATAATCATCAAACCATAAAACTGAATTACACATTTTCTCAAACTAAATATTCAAACCACGTTTTTCATTTCTCATCTATATTACATATCACATTTCTCACCCTCATCATCCCTAAAACATCCTTATTCATCCGTATATCACCTAGAGATATTTTATCCCCGACGACCCATCATATAGTAGGACACAGAGCAACCATCTAACACCACCTACACTCTGGCTCCTAGTGTCATGATGGGTCGTCGGGATAAAATATCTCTAAGTGATTTACGAATGAATAATGAAGGATGTTTTAGAGATGATGTGAATGAGAAATGTGATATGTAACATAGATGAGAAATGAAAAATGTGGTATGAATGCTCAATTTGAGAAAATGTGTAATTCAGTTTTATGTTTTGATGATTATAACATAAATTTGGTGGGTGAATTGTATTAATATTTTTAGTTGAAGAATAGTTAACATGAACTTAGTAATGTGATTGTGTATTAGCTGGAGGTGTGTGACTTAGTTCTGATAATGTCTCATGTCATGGTAATATTTTTGTGCTTATGTCTTATATCTTATATTTATTGTCAATATGTCAAGTATTGGTTTTGGTGTATGTCTTAGTTGGAGGTGAATGTCTTAGATTTGGTGTGTATGTCTCATGTCTTAAATTTGTGATTGAAATGTATAAGATGTGAGGTGTCTGTGTATTATTTTTTCTGGTGATGGTGATATGTTATAGTGTTCATGTTATGTTATAGATGTTGGTGGAAGTGCGGTGGTGTTTTTGTGTTTGTCTTATTTTTGTGAGAATGTTTAAAAAAAGGTGTTTTTTCTGTGATCATAGTAGTTTTGAGATGCATGATCTTAGATTTTTGGTGATCTTGGTGATGAGTGTTGATAGATGATGGTAAACATGATATGGAATTGGTGATCGTGATTTTTGTGTAAATGTTTATAAAAATGAGTGTTTTCTGTGATCTTAGTGGTGGGGTCATAGAATCTGGTAATCGTCTTCGTTATAGTGTTCTTAGATTTTGTGGGTACAACAGGTTGGAACAAGGTGGGTTGGGTGTGATGTCACTGACCACGAGGTGACCTCGCCGGTCCTGTGGGGTGTGACATCGTGTGTTGGTGGTAGTGAGGTGAGTGCGCTTAGATATTGGCAAACATGAGTTTTTTGATATTAGTGGTTTTTGAGGTAAGTGAGCATGGGTGTTTGTTGTTGGTGGTTGTCTTAGATTTTTGTGTGCACAAGATATAATTTCAGTTGATGGTGATCATGTACTAAGTGTTTGTGTATTAGGTTTGTGTTCATGTTTCTTTTTTTTGCGCTCATAGGGG
>NC_091381.1:15792635-15805403 GCF_038502225.1 Cherax quadricarinatus
GTAATATTTTCCCTATGTTGTATATAAAATGTGTAATATTTTCCCTATGTTGTATATAAAATGTGTAATATTTTCCCTATGTTGTATATAAAATGTGTAATATTTTCCCTATGTTGTATATAAAATGTGTAATACTGAGAAGTCATGTAATGACAAAAATGTAATACTTTAAAATGGAAAATATTAGTGTTATCCTGTGTTTACTTCATTTAAGTTAACAAGAAGAAAAGTAACTTAGTTGATTTTAAGTTAATAAGGGGACGCAGAGTGACCTAGCTTGATCAATCCTGTTGTGACCTGAGTGAGGTCATCACGTGACGTCACTGACCCCTGAGTAAACACAGGTGGGGTGACGTCATGCATAAGAACATAAGAACATAAGAAAGGAGGAACACTGCAGCAGGCCTGCTGGCCCATACTAGGCAGGTCCTTTACAATTCATCCCACTAACAAAACATTTGCCCAACCCAATTCTCAATGCCACCCAAGAAACAAGCTCCGATGTGCAAGTCCCACTCAAATCCAACCCCTCCCACTCATGGACTTATCCAACCTAAATTTGAAACTACCCAAAGTCCTAGCCTCAATAACCCAACTAGGTAGACTGTTCCACTCATCATCTACCCTATTTCCAAACCAATACTTTCCTATGTCCTTTCTAAATCTAAACTTATCTAATTTAAATCCATTACTGCGGGTTCTCTCTTGGAGAGATATCCTCAAGACCTTGTTAATATCCCCTTTATTAATACCTATCTTCCACTTATACACTTCGATCAGGTCTCCCCTCATTCTTCGTCTAACAAGTGAATGTAACTTAAGAGTCTTCAATCTTTCTTCATAAGGAAGATTTCTAATGCTATGTATTAATTTAGTCATCCTACGCTGAATGTTTTCTAACGAATTTATGTCCATTCTGTAATATGGAGACCAGAATTGAGCTGCATAATCTAGGTGAGGCCTTACTAATGATGTATAAAGCTGCAGTATGACCTCTGGACTTCTGTTGCTTACACTTCTTGATATAAATCCCAGTAATCTATTTGCCTTATTACGTACTCTTAGGCATTGCTGTCTTGGTTTAAGGTTGCTGATTACCATAACCCCCAAGTCCTATGTGCAATCTGTATGGCTAAGTTCTACATTATTTAACTTATAAGTGCTAGGGTTATGGACACTCCCGAGCTTCAGAACCTTGCATTTATCTACATTGAACTGCATCTGCCACTTTTCTGACCAAGAGTAGAGTTTGTCTAAATCCTCCTGAAGTTCCCTAACATCTACGTTTGAATCAATTATCCTACCTATCTTTGTGTCATCGGCGAATTTGCTCATATCACTAGTAATTCCTTCATCAAGATCATTGATATATATTATAAACAACAACGGCCCCAAGACTGATCCCTGTGGAACGCCACTTGTTACTGATCTCCACTCGGATTTAACCCCATTTATGGACACTCTCTGCTTCCTGTCTGTGAGCCATGATTCGATCCACGAGAGCACTCTTCTCCCAATGCCATGAGCTGCTACTTTCTTCAACAGTCTTTGGTGCGGAACTCTATCAAATGCCTTACTAAAATCTAAGTAAATAATATCAAATTCTTTATCGTGGTCAACAGCCTCAAAAGCTTTACTGAAGAAAGTTAATAAATTAGTTAGACAAGACCGGCCTCTTGTGAATCCATGCTGAGTATCATTAATCAAGCTATGCTTATCGAGATAGCTTCTTATAATTTGAGCTATAATTGACTCTAGTAATTTGCCTACAATTGAGGTCAGGCTTATTGGGCGGTAATTTGACGGTAACGACTTGTCCCCTGTTTTAAAAATAGGAATTACATTAGCCATCTTCCACATATCAGACACTACACCTGTTTGAAGAGATAAATTAAAAATATTAGTTAATGGTTCACAGACTTCCATTTTGCTTTTCTTTAGAACCCTTGAAAAAACCTCATCAGGACCCGGTGACTTATTTTGCTTCAGTTGTTCTATCTGCTTCACAACCATTTCACTAGTGACTGTGATGTTACACAATTTATCTTCTTCTGGCCCACTATAAAAATTAATTACCGGAATATTATTAGTGTCTTCCTGTGTAAAAACCGAGAGAAAATAATTATTTAAAATCGAGCACGTTTCATTCTCTTTGTCAGTAAGATGCCCATAGTTATTTTTAAGGGGACCTATCTTATCTCTGACTTTTGTTCTATATACCTGGAAAAAACTTTTTGGGTTAGTTTTAGAATCCCTAGCAACTTTAATTTCATAGTCCCTTTTAGCTTTTCTTATCCCCTTTTTAATGTTAATCTTAATGACAATATACTGATTCATAAGATGACCCTCGCCTCTTTTGATACGCCTATAAATTCCTTTCTTGTGCCCTAGTAGATATTTCAGCCTATTATTCATCCATTTTGGGTCATTTCTATTTGATCTAATTTCCTTATAAGGGATAAACGTTCTTTGAGCAGCATGTATTGTGTTCAGAAAACTGTCATATTGATAGCTCTCTTCGTTACCCCAGTCAACAGATAAGTGTTCTCTAAGCCCATCGTAATCTGCTAAGCGAAAATCTGGGATTGTTACTGAGTTATCCCTACTATCATACTTCCATTCAATTCTAAATGTAATTGATTTGTGGTCGCTAGCACCCAGTTCCTCTGAAACTTCTAAATTATTAACAAGGGATTCATTGTTTGCCATAACTAAGTCAAGCAGGTTATTACCCCTTGTAGGTTCTGTCACAAACTGCTTCAAAAAACAATCCTGAACTACTTCTAAGAAGTCGTATGATTCTAAATTCCCAGTCAAGAAATTCCAATCAATATGACTAAAGTTAAAGTCTCCTAGAATTACTACATTATCGTGCCTTGTGGCCCTAACAATTTCCTCCCATAGTAGTCTCCCCTGGTCCCTATCTAAATTTGGGGGACGGTATATCACACCTAAAGTTAATTTTTCATGCCCCTCTGAAAATTCTATCCAAACAGACTCTGTATGTGTTACTTCAGACTTAATACCCGTTTTTATGCAACAGTTCAAGCAATCTCGGACATACAATGCCACCCCACCCCCCTTCCCGATACTTCTATCTACTTGGAACAATTTAAAACCCTGAATGTGACATTCTGCAGGCATGTCCCAACTTTTTGAATTAAACCACGTCTCAGTAATGGCAAATACATCTATGTTACCTGCACTAGCAACTAGTCTCAACTCGTCCATCTTATTCCTAGCACTGCGACTATTTGTGTAATAAATACTTAAAGACCCTCCTCTCTCTTTACCCTTCCTGCTTCTTTCTGTTATTCCACTAAACCTATTACTGTCCTTGTCAATTAGTGCCACTGGCTTTCCAATATCCACCTCATTTTGCCTATTACTAGTTCTCCTAGTACTCATATTACTACACTGAGACTTCACAGTTTTCCCGCAAAAACCCATACCACTAACTATTCCTAGTTTAAAGACCTAACAGCTCCCTCCACTGCGTTGGCCAGTGCTCCCACCCCACACCTAGATAAGTGAACCCCATCCCTGGCATACATGTCATTTCTGCCATAGAAGAGGTCCCAGTTGTCAATGAATGTTACCGCATTTTCCTTACAGTATTTGTCCAGCCAGCAATTGACACCAATTGCTCTGGACAACCATTCATTTCCAACTCCTCTCCTTGGCAAAATGCCACATATGACAGGTTTCCCACCCTTCCTCCTAATTATCTGTATTGCTGACCTGTACCTGCTAATCAGGTCCTCACTCCTACGTCTGCCAACATCGTTGCCTCCAGCACTGAGACAGATAATAGGATTGCTCCCATTACCTCTCATGATGTCATCCAGATGGCTAACAATGTCCTTCATCCCAGCCCCAGGAAAACACACTCTCTGCCTCCTACTCCTATCCTTCAAGCAGAATGCCCTATCCATGTACCTAATCTGGCTATCCCCAACAACAACAATGTTTTTACCTTCCTTGGCGTCGTCCGTCGTGATGCTCCGAGTAGTCGACTCACATTCGCCAGGTAGCATTACACCACTTGTAGAATTCGTCAAGACGTTCTCGATGGTCTTCGTTGGGGTTTCTAGGGATGTCTCACTCACGTCTGCCAATGCTTCTTTGGTGCTCGTTGTGGCATTCTTAGTAGAACACTCACATTCGTCGGGTAGCACCGAGAATGGGTTGGAAGTTTCCACGGTAGTCTTCTGGTTTCTCGTTGTTTCTGCCTCTCCAACCGTTTTCTTGATCTTCAGCTTGGTTCCATGTTGCCCGGCCACTGACCAAGGTCCCCTCTTAACCTGGGGACTCACAACAGGAGGATTACTACGAATCCTTTTGTTCTCCTCCGTTAATCGCCGTATCTCCATCTTAGCAACTCTGAGATCTTCTCTCAGCTGCTGGTAAAGTTGCTCAAGAGAGGGCATCCTGGTTCAGATTCACAGAGAGCACACAAACAGGTCTTCACAGAGCTAAGTACACGTCACCACATGCGAGGAAGTTACTTGTTTAGACCTGCATAGAACCAAAAATTTGATCCGAGGAAGTAGAGCAGGAATATTTGGGATGGGGGTGGAAGTGGGGGGAGGGTGTTGATCCGAGGAGACGGAGAGCACAAGAAATTCAATAAAAAAATCGAAAATATTTGGGGGGGACGGAGAGGGAGGTCTTGATCCAAGGAGATGGAGCAGAAATATTTGGGTGGGTTTGGATAGTGGGAGGTGTGGGGGAGGGTGTTGATCCGAGGAGATGAAGCAGGAATATCGGGTTTAGTGGGTGGTGTGAGGGAGAATGAGGTCTTGATCCGAGGAGATGGAGCAGGAATATTTGGGGTGGGGGTATGCGAGGAAGTTACTTGTTTAGACCTGCATAGACACAAAAATTTGATAAAAGGAAGTAGAGCAGGAATATTTTGGATGGGGGTGGAAGTGGGATTTGTGGATGAGAGAGGTGTTGATCCGAGGAGTTAGAGATCATAAGAAATTCAAAAAATTCGAAAATATTTGGGGGAGTGGAGAGGGAGGTCTTGATCCAAGGAAGTGGAGGAGAAATACTTAGACATAGAGGGAAGAAGTGGATGGTGGGAGGTGTGGGGGGATAGAGGGTAAATCTTGATCCGAGGAGTTGGAGAATACAAGAAAACGGATTTTTTTTGGGGGGAGGAAGGTCTTGATCCAAGGAAGTAGAGGAGAAATATTGGGTTTAGAGGGTATGGGGAGGTGGAAGTGGGTGCTGGGAGGTGTGGGGGAGGGTGTTGATCCGAGGAAGTGGAGAATATAAGAAAATGAAAACTTTTGTGGGGGATGGAGAGGGAGGTCTTGATCCAAGGAAGTAGAGCAGGAATATTTGGGCATAGAGGGTAGAAGTGGATGGTGGGAGGTGTGGGGGGAGGGTGTTGATCCGAGGAGATGGAGAGTACAAGAAAATAAAATTAAAAAAAAATTCGAAAGAAATCGGAAAATAATTCGGGGAGCTGGGGCGATCCGGCGGACGCTGCAGAAGGCGCTGCAGGGGCGATGCGGGCGCGGGTGAGCGCGGGCGGGCGCGGCGCGGAAGGAGTCTGCTCAGAGGAGACCGCTCTGTAGAGACTACCGTGGAACCGTGGAGACCGTACCGTGGGAGACCGCTCTGTGGGAGACCGCTCCGTGGGACACTGCTCTGTGGGAGACCGTACAGAAGAAAACATCACTACTACTAACATACACGCATCATGCTGCACAACATACACACTTCACCCCACACAACACATACGCGTCACCCTGCACGACATGCACGGGTCATCCAGCAGAACTTACACGTGTCACCCAGCACAACATACACTTGTCACAATGCACAACATTCATGCGTCAACCTGCAAAACATTCACTTGTCACCCCGCACAGCATACACGTATCACCCTGCACAAAATACACGCGTCACCCAGCACAACACACACGGGTCACCCCTCACAACATACACGCGTCACCTCGCACAGCATACACACGTCACCCCTCATAACATACACGTGTCACCTCTCACAACATACACGCATCACCCCTCACAACATACACACGTCACCCCACACAACATACACTTGTCACCCTGCACAACATACACGCATCACCCCTCACAACATACACTTGTCACCTTGCATAACATACACGCGTCACCCCGCACAACATACACCCGTCACCCAGCACAAGATACACGTATCGCCCTGCACAACATACATGCGTCACTTCGCACAACATACGCACGTCACCCCTCACACCATCCACGCATCACCCCTCACAACATACACTCGTCACCCAGCACAACATACACGCGTCACCTCGCACAGCATACACACGTCACTCCACACAACATACACTCGTCACCCCTTACAACATACACTTGTCACCCAGCACAACAAACACCCGTCACCCCGCACAACATACACGTATCACCCTGCACAACATACATGCGTCACCCCTCACAACATACACGCGTCACGCCGCACAATATACACGCATCACTCCACACATCATGCATTCGTCACCCCGCACAACATACGCGCGTCACCCCTCACAGCATACACGCATCACCCCTCACAACTTACAAGTGTCATGCCGCACAACATACACCCGTCACCCAGCACAAGATACACGTATCGCCCTGCACAACATACATGCGTCACCTCGCACAACATACGCACGTCACCCCTCACACCATCCACGCATCACCCCTCACAACATACACTCGTCACCCAGCACAACATACACGCGTCACCTCGCACAGCATACACACGTCACTCCACACAACATACACTCGTCACCCCTCACAACATACACTTGTCACCCCGCACAACAAACACCCGTCACCCCGCACAACATACACGTATCACCCTGCACAACATACATGCGTCACCCCTCACAACATACACGCGTCACGCCGCACAATATACACGCATCACTCCACACATCATGCATTCGTCACCCCGCACAACATACGCGCGTCACCCCTCACAGCATACACGCATCACCCCTCACAACTTACAAGTGTCATGCCGCACAACATACACTTGTCACCCTGTACAACGTACAAGCGTCACATCGCAAAACATACACGCGTCACCCTGCGCAACATACACGCGTCACCACACATACAACAGACATGTGTCATCCCACACACACACACCATACACGTGTCACCCCATACGAAACATACACATGTTACCCCACACGCAATATACACGTGTCATCCCACACACAACATACACGTCTCACCTCACACACAACACACATGTGGTATCACATGCAAGAAGTGCCATGTACCCTGGAGTGGTGTGCTACAGCCATACATCTGGCAATGTACCAGGCAACCACGCAGACCTACCATGTACCACCGTATACCCCTTACCAAAATAACGTAATCTTAGCATGTAAACATGTACTTTACTTGCGTATGTTTGGAGCTCAGGAAATGTATTCGAAAAGTCTGTGTGTTCTTATGCCCCAAAAATTTTGTTAATGGAAAGAAATTCTCCATATTAAGTACATCTCACATACCCATGTAGTGACCCTGTAACACCCCACACCTGAGTGCAGAGCAGGAAGGTAAAGTGAAATCAGGCTCTT
Organism: Cherax quadricarinatus; assembly: GCF_038502225.1. NCBI lineage: Eukaryota > Metazoa > Arthropoda > Malacostraca > Decapoda > Parastacidae > Cherax > Cherax quadricarinatus. Next base: position 15,800,234 of record NC_091381.1, read on the forward strand.
GTGGTACCCGGATTGCAAGTAGGCTCCAGGCAGGATAGTAGTACAGTATACCTATGGGACATGTGACAAGGCTCTTGGGAAAAAATCCAGAATTACATGCAACCTTTGTTATACCAAAAATCATGTCTCCTTTGCATGAATAAACACTGTATCCAAAAACGACACCCATCTATAAAGGTGTTTCTGGATCTGCGATAAGGAAGTAGAACTCTGGACAGGTATCAGGAAAGTACTCAGGAGGTTAATAAATAATAAGCATGAAAACAAGGAGGAACTATTGGATAATCTACCCAAAATATATGGAGCATGGGACATGGGACAGAATACCCAGTCTACAACAGTTGACCCGAAAATAAATGAACACTCCCTGAAAAAAATACAGGAAACAAAAGCATCAACTAGCTCAGCCCTCAGCCCTAGAGCTGACCCAGACTCAGCCCCCAGCCTTAGTGCTAATACGGATTCGGCTAATGACTCGATCACAGTCACCACAGTCACAGCCCCTGTTACAGATGAAGTAGAGGAGGAGGAGTCATCTTCCGGGGAAAACGTTGGCCTCCTGAAAACAGATGGTGATGTCTCTGGCTTGGCTATCGAAGACTGTAGTGCGGTTCTAGGATCTGCACAAACTGGGAATACATTTAATACGAACTATATCCAACCAAAAGCAAAATGGCTCAAATTCTATGTTTGGGGCATCTGTAAGCATGGAATGCCGGAGAAAACAAATTGGATATGCAACTCTGGGTATCCCAAAACATGCCGCGACCTCCTGTCCAAAGGAGTGTGTCGTTCTGCCTCTTGCAGATTCTTCCATCCTGAGATGTGCCACTCTTCAGTCCTTAAAACACAATGTTACAACGCCAGCTGCCCCATATACCACTTAAAAGGAACCAGGAGGTACACACTTTGTAAAACAAATTATAGTTGTTACAGTAGTTATGAAAACTCGACTTCAGGTGATATTTTAGTGACAGGAAACGAGGAAAGAAAATGGAAAGAAATAACCTAAATAGTTCACCTTCGAGCCTTGTTGGAATGGAGGCATAGCCAGTGACCCCTCCAGAATCACAGCTACTGATGCCAACAACAAAATCCTCCCAACAAACACTCAACACTACCTCATTAATTTTTGCTAATATACAAGCCATCCACCCACAACAAAATGCCTTTCATTAGTGGACATCTAGGGGAGTCAAATGCAATGTCTGCAGCCTTCAAAGAGACCCACACAAAAAATTGCTTTGACAATGAAATGTGGATAACTGGAAACAACCTTTTCAGATGCGAGAGAAAGTACAGGAAAAACTGGGAGGCTGCAGTATGTCATTCATTTGCACAGAAATAATGAACACCACAAATGATGTAGTTGAAGTTCTAACAATAAAACTCGAGAACCAAAACTTAGTCATTGTGGTTGTATATAAGTCACCAAATGCAACCTCGCAACAGTTCAAGGAACAGCTTTCGAAAATTTACTACTGTCTGGAAAACCTTCCAGCCCCGTCCCCAACCAGATTGCTGCTTGGTGATTTCAGTCTAACGCATACAAAATGGAAGAATGTAGCAAATGATCTTGTAGCAGAAATACTCCCAGAAGGCAGCTCATATGAAGAGTCACACATATATGAGCTGCTGAATTTCTGCAATAAAGACACCCTAAGCCACGAGATTGGAGAACACACTCGAACTTACTTTAACAAATTATGAGAACCTGGTAAGAAACATAACAATATAAAAAATAACTAATTCTGATCAAAATCTAATCGAAGTCCAGACTTACATACACAGAGGTCCTGATCAGCAAAATGCATGCAGCTATGAGGGTGTCCTCACCTTTAACTTCAGAAACAAGAACATCAACTGGGACAAGGTAAACCATGTTCTAAATGAAACATGTTGGGAAGATATCTTAAATAACTGGACCCTAACCAGCGCCTTGAAAACATTTTCGTAGCTAAAGAATGTTCAAGGCATATTCTCCTAAAAAAAAGAAGAGAAGAAGTAAACTGGAGAGAGAGAGACGCTCCCTGTACAGGAGAAGGCGAAGAATCACTGAGCTCCTCAAGAATGCTAGATTATTTCAGACTCGGAAGGAAGTGTTAACCAGGGAAGTGGAAAATATTGAGCTTAATGAAAGAACTCATACAGGATTCAGGAGAGACAAGAGGAGCTAAAAGTAATCAGTGAAACTGAAAGAAATTCGAAATATTTCTTATCATATGCCAAAAACAAGGCAAAAACCACATCCAGTATAGGGCCCCTGCTCCGACAAGATGGATTTTACACAGATAACAACATAGAAATGTGTGAGATCCTGAAATCTCAATACGACTCTGTTGAGCGAGCCACTAATTAGTCTAAAGATAGACAATCCAAATAATTTTTTTTTCACAAATGAGTCTCAAAACTCTGTCAATGTAGCCAAATTTCTTATATAACCCTAACTCCACTAGACTTTGAGAAAGCCATTGACAACATGCCCATGCACTCAGCCCCAGGTCTAGACTCGTGGAACTCTTTTCATTAAGAACTGCAAGAAATGTGTCTCACAGGCTCTAAGCATGCTTTGGAGAAGTAACATAGACATGTATGAGTTTCCACAGTCACTAAAAACAACAGATATAGCCCCACTTCATAAAGGTGGCAGCAAAGCAATAGCTAAGAACTAAGACCAATAGCTCTAACGTCTCACATCATAAAAATCGTTGAAAGAGTTCTTAGGAGGAGGACTGCAAAGTACGTAGATTCCCAACAGTTGCACAATCCAGGGCAACATGTGTTCAGAGCAGGTCGTTCCTGCCTCTCGCAACTACTGGATCACTATGATATGGCCTTGGATGCACTGAAAAACAAACAGCATGCAGATATAGTATACACCGTTTTTGCAAAAGCGTTTGACAAATGCGATCATTGTGTAATAGCACACAAAATGGGTGCTAAAGGAATAACTGGCAAACTAGGTAGATGGATCTTCAACTTTGTAACCACAAAGCACAGTACTCGCCTCTATTCTGTCCCTCATCCTCATATCAGATATAGACAGAGATGTAAACCATAGCAACGTATCATCCTTTGCAGACGATACTAAAATCTGCATGAGAGAGCCTTCCACTGAGGACACGACATATCTCCAAGAAGATATAAACCAAGTTTTCCAATGGGCAACGGAGAACAATGTGATGTTCAGTGAAGACAAATTTCAGCTACTCCGTTATGAAAAACTGAAGGGAATAATAGCAAGAACTGAGTATACTACTAACTCTAATCACACAATAGAGCGAAAAAGTAATGCGAATGACCTGGGAGTGATAATGTCTGAGGATCTCACCTTCGAGGAAAATGATAGGATGGATAATGAGAACATTCAATGCAAGAGATGCCAAGCCATTGATGATCCTTTTTAAATCACTTGTTCTCTCTTGGCTTGAATACTGCAGTACACTAACAGCTCCATTCAAGGCAGGTGAAATCTTAGATCAAGAGAATGTACAGAGAACCTTTAGTGCACATTTCAGCACCAGCTAACACCTTAGCTACTGGGAACGCCTAGAATCACTTGACTTGTACTCACTGGAGCGCAGGCGACAGAGATACAACATTATCTACACCTGGAAAAATCTTAGAGGGACTGGTCCCTAACTTGCACACAGAAACTACTCCCTACGAAAGCAAAAGATTCACAATGAAAAGTAGGGGCACTATTAGTAATTTAAGAGAATACACCATAAGTGTCCGGGTCCGAAGACTGTTCAACAGCCTCCCACCAGCCATAAGGGGAATTACCAATAGACCCCTGGCTGCCTTCAAGAGGGAGGTGGACAGTCAGTGCCGGATCAGCCAGGCTGTGGTTCGTACGATGGACTATGTGTAGCCAGCAGTAACAGCCTAGTTGATCAGACCCTGATCCACCAGGAGGCCTGGTCGTGGATCGGGCCGCTGGGGCGTTGATCCCCAGAATACCCTCCGGATAGACTCCAGGTAGGTAAGTCACCCCACACGCAACATACACTCGTTACCCCACATGCAATATTCATATGTCAACCCACACAAAACATACTCTCTTCACCTCCCCCACTCACACTCCACATACACGTTTTTCGCACACACCATACACGAGTAGCTCTATACACGACATACACACATCACACTATACACACCATACACACGTTGCCTTGCACACATTTCTCCATGGATCCTGAGACAGGGAGCAGAGGCGCTACGTGTACCCCTAACACAATATTCAACACAGCTATCGAAACATGGAGATTACCTGAGGTATGGAAGACAGCAAATGTAGTCCCAATTTTTAAAAAAGGAGACAGACATGAAGCACTAAACTATATACAGGTGTCAATGACATGTATAATATGCAAAGTCATGGAGAAGATTATCAGGAGAAGAGTGGTGCAACACCTAAAAAGGAATGAACTCATCAACAACAGCCAACACGGTTTCAGGGACGGGAAATCCTGTGGCACAAACCTATTGGAGTTCTATGACATGGTGACAGCAGTAAAACAAGAGAAAGAGGGGTAGGAAGATTGCATTTTCTTAGACTGTAAAAGGCGTTCGACACATATCCACACAAGAGATTAGTGCAAAAACTGGAAGACCAGACAGGGATAACAGGGAAGGCACTACAATGAATCAGGGAAAACTTGTCAGGAAGACAGCAGCGAGTCATGGTACGTGGCGAGGTGTCAGAGTGGGCTCCTGTGACGAGTGGGGTTCCACAGGGGTGAGTCCTAGGACCAATGCTGTTTTTGTTATATGTGAACGACATGACGGAAGGAATAGACTCCGAGGTGTCCCTGTTTGCAGATGACGTGAAGTTGATGAGAAGAATTCACTCGATCGAAGACCAGGCAGAACTACAAAGGGATCTGGACAGGCTGCAGACCTGGACCAGCAATTGGCTCCTGGAGTTCAACCCCACCAAGTGCAAAGTCATGAAGATTGGGGAAGGGCAAAGAAGACCGCAGTCTAAGTACGGTCTAGGGGGCCAGAGACTACAAACCTCACTCAGGGAAAAAGATCTTGGGGTGAGAATAACACCAGGCACATCTCCTGAAGCGCACATCAATCAGATAACTGCTGCAGCATATGGGCGCCTGGCAAAACTAAGAACAGCATTCCGACATCTTAATAAGGAATCGTTCAGGACCCT
>NC_091381.1:15813003-15845503 GCF_038502225.1 Cherax quadricarinatus
GCCATTAGAAACCCTAACAAGATTTTGGGATATGAAATAGACAGGCTGCTCCACTCAACATCTCATTTAACTAAAAAGATCAACATAGCCAAAGCCGGTCTTAGCAGTCTCTTTCGATTCAATCAAGCCCCTCAACATGTCAAAAAACATCTGTATAAAATGTTAATACGACCTGTACTCGAATACCCTTGTGTCCCAATGTCATTAACAACAAAGACCAATATGCTACGGTTACAAAGGGTCCAGAATAGAGCTCTTCGCTTCATTACCGATACCAGGAGGAGAGACAGAGTTAAAATGGGAGATTTACACATACAACAAGATATTACTGCCATAAATGTACGCCTTGACACCCTAAAAAAGAAACAACTCTATACAATGCAAGAACTATACATGCCAGATAGAGAACATCCTATACAAGTGGTAAATACCACAGATTGTACCATCAATACTCCTCCTCACAGGACTCAAAGAATGACTCTCCCACAGAGGGTCCGTCGTTTTATACATAAAGATGATTACCATCGACCCATGATATTGAGCAACCTCCCTGATGAAGAAGATTGGGTAACACCAGAACCCTTCTATGTATACTGAGAACATCATCGCCCCCAATTAGGGAGAAATCTTATATAACTTTCTAATGTAAAAATTATGCTATTTACTATGGCTGGACACCACCTGTAAGAAGCCATTGTCACGTAATTCTATAAACTGGCCAGAAAATTATTGCCTTCATTGTCGCATAAATATCCGTTGTGCAATCGCAAAAAAAAAAAAAAAAAAAAAAAAAAAAAAAAAAAAAAAAAAAAAAAAAAAAAAAAAAAATTAATAAAAAAAAAAAAAAAAAATCAATTGCAACTTGTATAATTACTACCAATTCAGAGTCATGTACTTATATATCTGTTATATCTATGTAACTCTGATGAGTTAGTCTTATACCCCTTAAAGAATATCTTATCATTTCACGTACACTTTTTAAATTACACCAAAGTGGTTGGGCCACTTACCTTTTATATCCTACCTCTCTCCTCCCTCCCACCCTTTTCCAAAATTTCTATCCTTACCCATCCTTCTTCCTTACCCATCTCACCAAAGCTCTGGTCTGGACAAGACAAGATTATTTGCCAAGCTGAATGTGAATGTTCTAACTCTCATAGCACTATAAAGAATAGGCACTCAAGTATTCAATAAGGAATAGCAATTGGTAATCCATTGAACAAGGCGAGTAACTTACTATAAGCTAGGTGGCAGGTCAAGCATAGGCAACATTGTAATTAGGTGAGCGTCAAGTCCCAGGAGCTGCAGTTCTTCCTGTGCTCCATCTACACGCCCATGTGCACGCCCCAGGTACCCACGCCCATCGGACCTTGCAGGGACCTGTGCGAGACTGTTAAGAACCGGTGTTCCCCAGTAATGGCCGAACTGGGGTACCCGTGGCCACACTTCCTTAACTGCTCCAGGTTCCCGCCGGAGAACAACGTAGAGCACATGTGTATGGAGGGCCCTGAGGAGAAGATGCCGCCCCATTCCCCGCCCACCACTTCCCCACGCCCACAGCTGCCTCGCAGGTGTAGTCACTACGCTCACGCCCACAAGTACCGCTACATCAATGCCACGGGCACGTGTGCACCACTATGTCAGGCCAACATTTCCTTCAACACCAGCGACAAGTCTTTCGCGGTGGTGTGGATGACCATATGGGCGGTGGTATGCTTCGCCGTCACCCTCTTCACCGTGCTCTCCTTCCTGCTGGAGGCGGCAGCCTTCAGGTATCCTGAGCGTGCGGCGGTGCACCTTGCTCTCTGCTACAACCTGGTAGCCCTGGGCTACCTGGTGCGGCTAGTGGCGGGTCCTGGCAGGGTGACGTGCCACACTGACCCTGGGCTGGGTATGGTAGCAGTGACTGAGGGTGCCCTACACACCACCTGTGCCCTGGTATTCCTTCTCCTCTACTACTTTACCACCGCCGCCTCCGTCTGGTGAGTACCTGCCACACTAACCTACACAACATTATACTTACAGCGACAACAACCTGAAGAATAAGGCACATGGGTACCACCTGGGTAACTTGGTTACCCAAACTTATTTCTCCACTTATTACACCCCTGTCTTGTATTATGCTATTGGTTCCCGTATAATCTACCTTGTCCATTACTATCAAAATGGTATACAATACCGACAGGTTGGTAGGTAGGACGCATGGGCGACAGTTGGGCGGCTTTGCTCCGAAACGTTTCGCCTACACAGGCTTCTTCGGTCGAGTGCGGGAGGTGGGCGGGAGCAGTGGGGGTGTGGGGACGATGTTGTCGGTCCATCACCCTTGAAGTCGTAGATTTGGGGTTGTTTCAGACTATGGAACAGAACTCTTCTTCAGGCTGAGGGACTGACAACTTCAAATCTACGACTTCGGGGGTGATGGACTGATTGCATCGTCTTCACATCTCTGCTGTTCCTGCCTGCTTTCTGTGTTCGGCTGGGGGGGGGGTCTGTGTGGGCGAGGCGTTTCGGAGTGGGGTTGCCTGGCTGTTGCCTATGTGTCTTACCTACCTACCGTGTTCATGATTACTGTCGCATTTGAAGTTAGGATCTTTACTTAATTCATGGTATAACTTAACAAATCTTTGAGGACAGCTGTGTTGCAGAGATCTGAGCGAAGCTGCAACACAAACGTCAAAGATTTGTTAAGTTATACTATGAATTAAGGAAAGACAAAGCAAATGCGATAATAATTATGGACATAGGAGACACGGAAATTCAGGTACCTCATAAATGTCGGCTCAGTCCTGTACTGAAGAAGACTAGTGCCCAGGCCAGATGCCCAGGAAAAAAGATTTTTGGAAGAGTTATTTTTGTCTTTACTGACCACCAGTCTGGCCCCTCGCACGCCTTTCTTACCAAGTTTGTTACTTCACCTGGAATTATGCTCCCATTCCTTGGAGCAAGCAAAACTGCCTCTCACTTTACCAGGTACTACGACTTACGGTTTAGCGAGTTCCTATGAATATATTAATGTTGAATAAGCAATATTTTGTACCCCGACTTTCAGCTGTTGCTGCTGTTTCTCAGTTACTGCTGTTTCTCAGTTGCTGCTGTTTCACCTCAGCTATACCCCCATCTTATTCCTTATCCTCATATCAGACATAGACAGAGGTACGCACCACAGCACCGTATCATGATGATACTAGGATCTGCATGAGGCTGTCATCTGCTGAGGACGCGGTTAACCTCCAAGAAGATGTAAACAAAGTTTTCCAGTGGGCAACGGTAAACAATATGATGTTCAATGAGGACAAATTCCAACTACTCCGTTATGGAAAACTGGAGGAGATAATAACTAGAACAGAGTATACTACTGACTCCGGCCATACAATAGAGCGGAAAAATAATGTAAGGGACCTGGGAGTAGTAATGTCTGAGGATCTCACTTTCAAGGATCACAACAGTGCCACGATCGCAAGTGCAAAGAAAATGATAGGATAGATAATGAGAACGTTCAAAACGAGAGATGCCAAGCCAATGATGATCCTTTTCAAATCACTTGTTTTCTCTAGGCTGGAATACTGCTGTACATTAACATCTCCATTCAAAGCAGGTGAAATCGCAGATCTAGAGAGTGTACAGAGATCCTTTACGGCACGTGTAAGTTCTGTCAAGCACCTTAACTACTGGGAATGCTTGGAAGCACTTGACTTGTACTCGTTGGAACGCAGGAGGGAGAGATATATCATAATCTACACTTCGAAAATCCTGGAAGGAATGGTCCCAAATCTGCACACAGAAATCACTCCCTACGAAAGTAAAAGACTGGGCAGGCGATGCAAAATACCCCCAATTAAAAGTAGGGACGCCATTGGTACACTAAGGGAAAACACCATAAGTGTCAGGGGCCCAAGACTGTTCAACAGCCTCCCATCAAGCATTAGGGGAATTACCAATAAACCCCTGGCTGCCTTCAAGAGAGAGCTGGACAGATACCTAAAGTCAGTGCCGGATCAGCCGGGCTGTGGCTCGTACGTAGGACTGCGTGCGGCCAGCAGTAACAGCCTAGTTGATCAGGCCGTGATCCATCGGGAGGCCTGGTCATGGACCGGGCCGCGGGGGCGTTGATCCCCGGAATAACCTCCAGGTAACCTCCAGGAGGGTGGGAGTCAGGTCACAAGAGGTTGTGGACACAAGCGACCACTGAGAATCCACATTACACTCCAAGCACAAGCCACCTACTTTTCAGACACATAATAAACCCACACATAATTCTACACATAATTACACACACACACACGCAAACACACACACACACACACACACACACACACACACACACCACCTACCCCCCCTAACCATCCCTTCCTCACACACACACACACACACAAGGGCAGACACTCATAGAAGCTTTAGACCCTAATAGCAATTTCCGCTTTTTATAACCCAGAATTACTGGTATGTATTAAGAGTATCTCCCCCTCATGCACACATACACACACACACACACACCTGTACTACGACAAAATGGTAACTAACTAGGCGAATACACACACACACACACACACACACACACACTCGACGTGCAGACGTGGGTACACAAGGCTCCGAGAACCTTCGTGTTTTTGAGGGGTGCAACAACCCCTAGCAGTAATCAGTGGTAGTGACAAAGTCAGTGAACAAACCTACGAGTGATAACTATAGTTATTAGTTGAAAAAATTCGAGGGAAACCTAAATTCAGTATTTTCTTTTAAAAGTGCCAAACCGTTGTGGATCTACTAGGCACTGTTGCCACACAGATACAAACATAAAAATATCAAAGTGTGGAAACGGGTGATCAAGAATTACCAGCGTTTGGTTAACAAGTGAAATGTGGGGCACCGTAATGTGAGAGTGAAAAAGTTAATAGGCAAAAGGAGAAAGAAAAAATAAAATATACAACAAGGGAAGGTGGCAGTAGGCCTACTGAAGCAGTGACGTCACAACAGTTTGTATGCCATTATACATATAAAGTGTAACACCGAATGTGAAGTGTATTCTGTAATAAGTGAAAAGTGAAATCACTTGAGGAACGCGGGATGCATGAGCATATATGATTATAAACATCACGGGTGAAGGAGTTACAAATTAGTGAGAGAAGGCCTATGTACGACCACTACGTCATCAGCTTCTGGCAACTTGTCATCACACCGCTGTCAGCGCAAGTATTCCACCTGTTGAGGTTGCATATTGCAAGATTGAGTCTGGTCCTGCATCACTGTTAGATACTGGTCACTCACTCCTGCAAGCCATTACCAGAATTAGAGTAGAAATAGCATAGAGGACAGTGCAAGGTGTAAAGCGGTAGTGAGGGATATGTCAGACACTTAAGCTGAGACAAGCTAAATTTTACAACCTAGCTACTTTCTGAATTTTAGAAGTAGAATCGATAAGTGTTACAAGTATTGGTAAGCTTAGAATTACTGGTATCTACCGGTATTTATTAGCAGTATGAATACTTAGAAGTGGGGGCACACACACACACACACACACACACACACACACACACACACACACACACACACACACACACACACACACACACACACACACACACACACACACACACACACACACACATACACACACACACACACACACATACACACACACATACACACACACACACACACACACACACACACATACACACACACACACACACATACACACACACATACACACACACACATACACACACACACACACACACACACACACACATACACACACACATACACACACACACATACACATACACACATACACACACACATACACACACACACACACACACACGTACACACACACACACATACACACACACACACACACACACGTACACACACACACACACATACACACACACACATACACATACACATACACACACAGGAACAAGCACTTGTAAGCTGTAGTACACACGCAAACACACATACACAGGATTTCACACCGTCCTGTGAACTGACCATCTGAACCTTTCTCCTCTCCCCCCCCTCTTTCTACCCTAAGTAGACCTATCTCTACCTCTCTCACTCTTTACCTATATCTCTCTCTCTACCTATCTCTCTCTCTCTCTTCCCTCTCCCATCTCTCCCCTCTAACATCTCTTACCTCTAACACCTCCCCCCCTCTAACATCTCTCCCCCTCTAACATCTGTCCCCTCCCATTATCTCTCCCCTCTCCCTTTCCCCACCTCTCTCCCATCCTCCCCTCCCTCTCCCCCTAGCCTCTCTCCCCTCTCGCTCTTCCATCTCCCCCCACATTCCCCCATCTCCACCCTCTTTCCTCTCTCTCCCTCTCCCCCTCTCTGCTCCCTCTCTCTCTCCCTCTCTCTCTGCCTTCTCTCTCTCTCTCTCTCTCTCTCTCTCTCTCTCTCTCTCTCTCTCTCTCTCTCTCTCTCTTGCTCTCTCTCTCTCTTGCTCTCTCTCGTCCCCATTTTCCCTTCTAACTCTCCCCTCTCCTACTCTTCCCTTCACTCTCTCTCCCCCTCTACCTTTCCCTTCTCTCTTCTCTCACAAAAAAAAAAAAAAAAAAAAAAAAAAAAATGGTGGGGACTCGCAGGAACCAAGGATCAGATGAGAATGGTTCTGGTAGGGAGGAGTGGATGGAGGAGCAGTGGAAAAGGATGGAACAAGAGTGGGAGAGAAAATTAGGAGAGCTTTCTGAAAAAATGGAGAAAGAGCTCTCTGTGAAATTGGAAAAGAGGTTGGAGAAGGAGACAAAGAATTGGGAGGCACAAGTCGAAACTGCAGTAGCCAAGATAAGGGTCCTAGAAGTTGAGATAAATAGGCTGAAGCGGGTTACAGGGGCAGTGACCAGAGAAGACACAGCATATGAAGCTGCGAGGCCGAACAGGAAGGAAGGAATTATGAATTATGCTAAGGTCACATCAGTCTGCCAAGGAGGACCAAGGAGTGAAAGGGAAGATCAGCTGGTTGCAGATGGAGAGGGTGATAGGTCGAATGCTGAGGCACAACAAGGCTATCAAGAGCCACTGGAAAAATCAAGGGAGAAACTGACCACATACAGGCAGGATCCAGAGTCACAGAGGGTGAGGCAATGGGAGGAAGAAAGGGCAAAATCAGTGTTTATCCATGGGCTTCAGGAGAGAGAGGAAAGGACACACACTGAAAGGCAGCAGGAAGAAAGAAAGGAGATTGAGAAAATCATCACGGAAATAGGTGAAGAGATGGACGAGATTGTAAATTTTCAGAGAATAGGGGGGTACTCGAAGGGGAGAAACCGACCAATCAAGCTGATTCTCAGGACGGAAACAGTGCGGAACAGGATCCTCCAAGAGAAACCACGATTGAAATACTCGGAAGAGTACAAGAGGGTGTTCCTAGACAGAGACAGAACAAAATCAGAACGACAGCAGCTGAGGGAGAGGACAAAAAAGCGAAAGGAGCTAGGAAAAGAGACAAGGAGGGAACCAGCAGAGGTCAGTCAGAGCAGAACAGAACAGCAAGGGCAAGCACACACACAACTACTCTCAGAACCATACAACCTATCACACCATCCCAACACACACTACAATCCATACCCACAGCCTCCACCCAACACCGAGCTATAGAATCCCACAGTATGCCACCAGGTCTCCCACCCTCACAGGCCCCCCAAACCACAGTGTTGGAAAGGAAACTGAAGGTATGGTACACAAACGCTGATGGAATAACAAATAAGTGGGAGGAGTGGCATGAAAGAGTCAAAGAAGCATCACCGGACATCATAGCTCTCACAGAAACCAAGCTTACAGGTATGATAACAGATGCCATCTTTCCAACGGGATACCAAATCCTGAGGAAAGACAGAGGGAACAGGGGGGGTGGAGGAGTGGCGTTGCTGATCAAAAATCGCTGGAATTTTGATGAGCTGGAGAGAGGAGACAGCGGAGAAGAAAGTGATTACATAGTGGGAACACTTCACTCTGGAGGTCCCAAGGTGGTAATAGCAGTGATGTATAACCCACCACAGAACAGCAGGAGGCCAAGGCAAGAGTACGACGAGAGCAATAGAGCGATGGTTGACACACTGGCTAGAGTGGCCAGAAGAGCTCATGCATGCAGGGCAAAGCTCCTGATCATGGGTGACTTTAACCACAAGGAGATCGATTGGGAGAACTTGGACCCACATGGGGGCCAAGATACATGGAGGGCTAAGATGATGGAGGTGGTACTGGAAAACTTCATGTGCCAACACGTAAGGGACACTACAAGAGAGAGAGGAGAGGATGAACCAGCAAGGCTGGACTTAGTATTCACCTTGAGTAGTGCAGATATCGAGGACATCACATATGAAAGACCCCTTGGGGCCAGTGACCATGTGGTTTTAAGCTTCGAATACACAGTAGAGCTACAAGTGGAGGGAGAAGCAGGAAGGCCAGGACGAATGAAGCCAAACTACAAGAAAGGGGACTACACAGGAATGAGGAACTACCTGAACGGGGTTCAGTGGGACAGAGAACTGGCAGGGAAGCCAGTTAATGAGATGATGGAATATGTAGCAACAAAATGCAAGGAGGCTGAGGAGAGGTTTGTACCCAAGGGTAACAGGATTAATGAAAAAGCCAGGATGAGCCCATGGTTTACCCAAAGGTGCAGGGAGGCAAAAACCAAGTGTGCTAGGGAATGGAAGAAATATAGAAGGCAAAGGACCCAGGAGAATAAGGAGAACAGTCGTAGAGCCAGAAACGAATATGCACAGATAAGAAGGGAGGCCCAAAGACAATATGAAAATGACATAGCAGCGAAAGCCAAATCTGACCCGAAACTGTTGTACAGCCACATCAGGAGGAAAACAACAGTCAAGGACCAGGTAATCAGGCTAAGGAAGGAAGGAGGAGAGACAACAAGAAATGACCGTGAAGTATGTGAAGAACTCAACAAGAGATTCAAAGAAGTGTTCACAGAGGAGACAGAAGGGACTCCAGAAAGACGGAGAGGTGGGGCACACCACCAAGTGCTGGACACAGTGCACACAACCGAGGAAGAAGTGAAGAGGCTTCTGAGTGAGCTAGATACCTCAAAGGCAATGGGGCCAGATAACATCTCCCCATGGGTATTGAGAGAGGGAGCAGAGGCGCTATGTGTACCCCTAACAACAATATTCAATACATCTATCGAAACAGGGAGATTGCCTGAGGCATGGAAGACAGCAAATGTAGTCCCAATCTTTAAAAAAGGAGACAGACATGAAGCATTAAACTACAGACCAGTGTCACTGACATGTATAGTATGCAAAATCATGGAGAAGATTATCAGGAGAAGAGTGGTGGAACACCTAGAAAGGAATGATCTCATCAACAGCAGCCAACATGGTTTCAGGGACGGGAAATCCTGTGTCACAAACCTACTGGAGTTCTATGACATGGTGACAGCAGTAAGACAAGAGAGAGAGGGGTGGGTGGATTGCATTTTCTTGGACTGCAAGAAGGCGTTTGACACAGTTCCACACAAGAGATTGGTGCAAAAACTGGAGGACCAAGCAGGGATAACAGGGAAGGCACTACAATGGATCAGGGAATACTTGTCAGGAAGACAGCAGCGAGTCATGGTACGTGGCGAGGTGTCAGAGTGGGCACCTGTGACCAGCGGGGTCCCGCAGGGGTCAGTCCTAGGACCAGTGCTGTTTCTGGTATTTGTGAACGACATGACGGAAGGAATAGACTCTGAGGTGTCCCTGTTTGCAGATGACGTGAAGTTGATGAGAAGAATTCACTCGATCGAAGACCAGGCAGAACTACAAAGGGATCTGGACAGGCTGCAGACCTGGTCCAGCAATTGGCTCCTGGAGTTCAATCCCACCAAGTGCAAAGTCATGAAGATTGGGGAAGGGCAAAGAAGGCCGCAGACGGAGTACAGTCTAGGGGGTCAGAGACTACAAACCTCACTCAAGGAAAAAGATCTTGGGGTGAGTATAACACCAGGCACATCTCCTGAAGCGCACATCAACCAAATAACTGCTGCAGCATATGGGCGCCTAGCAAACCTCAGAACAGCATTCCGACATCTTAATAAGGAATCATTCAGGACCCTGTACACCGTGTATGTTAGGCCCATATTGGAGTATGCGGCACCAGTTTGGAACCCACACCTAGCCAAGCACGTGAAGAAACTAGAGAAAGTGCAAAGGTTTGCAACAAGACTAGTCCCAGAGCTAAGAGGTATGTCCTACGAGGAGAGGTTAAGGGAAATCAACCTGACGACACTGGAGGACAGGAGAGATAGGGGGGACATGATAACGACATACAAAATACTGAGAGGAATTGACAAGGTGGACAAAGACAGGATGTTCCAGAGATTGGACACAGTAACAAGGGGACACAGTTGGAAGCTGAAGACACAGATGAATCACAGGGATGTTAGGAAGTATTTCTTCAGCCACAGAGTAGTCAGTAAGTGGAATAGTTTGGGAAGCGATGTAGTGGAGGCAGGATCCATACATAGCTTTAAGCAGAGGTATGATAAAGCTCACGGCTCAGGGAG
The DNA here is from genome assembly GCF_038502225.1 of Cherax quadricarinatus. Taxonomy (NCBI): domain Eukaryota; kingdom Metazoa; phylum Arthropoda; class Malacostraca; order Decapoda; family Parastacidae; genus Cherax; species Cherax quadricarinatus. The sequence goes on from NC_091381.1 coordinate 15,823,514, forward strand.
AGTGACCTAGTAGCGATCAGTGAAGAGGCGGGGCCAGGAGCTCGGACTCGACCCCCGCAACCTCAACTAGGTGAGTACACACACACACACACACACACACACACACACACACACACATGCACGCATGCACGCATGCACATACACACACACATATATATACACACACATATATACACACACACATACACACACACACACACACACACACACACACACACACACACACACACACAGCAAATGTAGTCCCAATCTTTAAAAAAGGAGACAGACATGAAGCATTAAACTACAGACCAGTGTCACTGACATGTATAGTATGCAAAATCATGGAGAAGATTATCAGGAGAAGAGTGGTGGAACACCTAGAAAGGAATGATCTCATCAACAGCAGCCAACATGGTTTCAGGGACGGGAAATCCTGTGTCACAAACCTACTGGAGTTCTATGACATGGTGACAGCATTAAGACAAGAGAGAGAGGGGTGGGTGGATTGCATTTTCTTGGACTGCAAGAAGGCGTTTGACACAATTCCACACAAGAGATTGGTGCAAAAACTGGAGGACCAAGCAGGGATAACAGGGAAGGCACTACAATGGATCAGGGAATACTTGTCAGGAAGACAGCAGCGAGTCATGGTACGTGGCGAGGTGTCAGAGTGGGCACCTGTGACCAGCGGGGTCCCGCAGGGGTCAGTCCTAGGACCAGTGCTGTTTCTGGTATTTGTGAACGACATGACGGAAGGAATAGACTCTGAGGTGTCCCTGTTTGCAGATGACGTGAAGTTGATGAGAAGAATTCACTCGATCGAAGACCAGGCAGAACTACAAAGGGATCTAGACAGGCTGCAGACCTGGTCCAGCAATTGGCTCCTGGAGTTCAATCCCACCAAGTGCAAAGTCATGAAGATTGGGGAAGGGCAAAGAAGGCCGCAGACGGAGTACAGTCTAGGGGGTCAGAGACTACAAACCTCACTCAAGGAAAAAGATCTTGGGGTGAGTATAACACCAGGCACATCTCCTGAAGCGCACATCAACCAAATAACTGCTGCAGCATATGGGCGCCTAGCAAACCTCAGAACAGCATTCCGACATCTTAATAAGGAATCATTCAGGACCCTGTACACCGTGTATGTTAGGCCTATATTGGAGTATGCGGCACCAGTTTGGAACCCACACCTAGCCAAGCACGTGAAGAAACTAGAGAAAGTGCAAAGGTTTGCAACAAGACTAGTCCCAGAGCTAAGAGGTATGTCCTACGAGGAGAGGTTAAGGGAAATCAACCTGACGACACTGGAGGACAGGAGGGATAGGGGGGACATGATAACGACATACAAAATACTGAGAGGAATTGACAAGGTGGACAAAGACAGGATGTTCCAGAGATTGGACACAGTAACAAGGGGACACAGTTGGAAGCTGAAGACACAGATGAATCACAGGGATGTTAGGAAGTATTTCTTCAGCCACAGAGTAGTCAGTAAGTGGAATAGTTTGGGAAGCGATTTAGTGGAGGCAGGATCCATACATAGCTTTAAGCAGAGGTATGATAAAGCTCACGGCTCAGGGAGAGTGACCTAGTAGCGATCAGTTTTGAGGCGGGCCCAGGAGCTCGGTCTCGACCCCCGCAACCTCAACTAGGTGAGTACAACTAGGTGAGTACACACACACACACACACACACACACACACACACACACACAAACACACACGCACATACACACACACATACACTCACACATACACACACATACACACACATACACACACACACATACACACGCATAAACACACACACACACACACACACACACACACACACACACACACACACACACACACACACACACACACATGCACGCATGCACCTACACACACACATATATATACACACACATATATACACACACACATACACACACACACACACACACACACACACACACACACACACACACACACACACACACACACACACACAAACACACACGCACATACACACACACATACACTCACACATACACACACACACATACACACACATACACACACATACACACGCATAAACACACACACACACACACACACACACACACACACACACACACACACACACACACACACACACACACACACACACACACACACACACACACACACACACAGTGTAAGTACATGCAGGTCAAGTCCCAGGAGGTTGGGGGTCAGGTCACAAGAAGTTGTGGGCAGCCAAGGACCACTGAGACTCTACATTACAACGCACAAGCCACCTACCTTTCAGTACATAATAAAATCACACATAATTTCACACAAAATTACACACACACACACACACACACACACACACACACTCGTTCACCCTCCCCCTCGCCACCCCTCCACACTCCTCTCCCACATAGCCACAGTTCCTTCACTACCTCCCCCCCACACTCTGACATACACACTACTAACCTAACATACAGAACTACATAGGTTTCCCACTCTGAGGCAATCAGGATAAAACAAAAATGGGTTGCCAGAGAGCAACAAGAAAAACCAAGGGACAGGAGGAGGAAACTGCAAAGGAAGATTGGGCAGCAGAGCTCATAAAAAGGGATCATGAATGGGAAAAGAAACTAGAAGAATTTAGCATGAGAATGGAAGAGAGGATAGATATGGAAAGCAGGAAATGGGAGGTGCAAGTCAAAGCAGCAAAGGCTAGGATACAGAGTTTAGAAGAGGAACTGAAAAATCTGAAACAACCTAAAGAACTAAAGAACATTTTGGGATTGACAACAGAGTCTACTACCTCAGCCACAAATAAGGGGACAGTAGGGAAAGAAGGGGCACAACTGCATGGAGAAGCTCTATCAGAGGAGACTGTAGTAAATGAAAGAGCTAAGCTTTATGTGGAGGCCCTAACAGACAACATTAGAGCCCAAGGAAAGCCGAGAAGGGAAAATGACAGGCCACTGAGCCCAAGTACATTAGCTAGTGAAACTGAAGAAAGGAAAGCTGCAGTGGAGGAAACCAAATTAAATGAGGGGATACACAGGGATATGCAGTGGGAGAATGAATGGGTGAGGTCAGTCTTTGTGTATAGGCTCCAGGAAGTTGAAGGGGAAACATATGAAGCAAGAAAACAAGGGGAAAAAAAAGCAATTGAAAGCATCATGAAAGCAATAGGAGAAGACGACATGACCCAGCTGGAAAATTTTCGGAGAATAGGGGGGTTTGTAAAAAAAAGAACCTGGCCAGTGAAAGTGACCTTCAAGGCAGAAGCGACTCGGAACAGGATCCTGCAGGAGAAAGCATGATTAAGGGAGATGCCGGCATGCAGGAAGGTGTATCTCGACCACGACAGAACACAAGAAGAAAGGCAGAAACTGAGAGAGATGGTACAAAGGCGAAAGGAGGAAAGAGAGGGGATGGAGAAGACAGACAGGAGACCCCAGACCCAGGAAGAAGATCAAATACAGCCTCCCTCACAACTTCCTATAGAAGCCTCCCAACCAGGTCAACCCCAGTGCAACCAAACACTCTAAATCAAAACACCCATGCTACATCCAATGCCCCCACCCACTACATTACAAACTCCACCCCCACAGCAACAACCCATAGTTCCTTACCAGGTCTCCCACTTCCCCAACCCCAATACACCTCCCAGACCACAGTCTTAGAAAAGAAGTTGAAGGTGTGGTATACAAATGCAGATGGAATAACAAATAAGTATGAGGAGTGGCACGAAAGAATCAAGGAGACATCCCCAGACATAATAGCACTCACAGAAGCAAAACTCACCAGAATAATAACAGATTCAATCTTTCCATCCGGATATCAAATCCTCAGGAAAGACAGAGGGAGGAGAGGGGGAGGAGGAGTTGCACTGCTCATTAAAAACCAGTTTGGTTTTAAGAAAATGGAAGGAATGGATGGCACGGGCGAAAGGGACTACTTAGCAGGAACAATCCAGTCTGAGGGACATAAGGTGATAATTGCAGTAATGTACAACCCACCACAGAACTGCAGGAGGCCAAGAGAAGAATATGATGAGAGCAACAGAGCATTGATCGACACACTAGCCGAGGTAGCCAGGACAGCACACACGGGGGAGCAAAGTTACTAGTTATGGGTGATTTCAATCACAAGGAGATTGACTGGGAAAACCTGGGGCCCCATGGGGGTCCCGAAACATGGAGAGCCAAGATGATGGATGTGGTACTGGAAAACCTCATGCATCAACATGTTAGAGACACTACCAGAGAGAGAGGAGAGGATGAACCAGCAAGACTGGACCTTGTATTCACCTTGAGTAGTTCGGACATCGAGGATATCATGTATGAAAGGCCCCTGGAAGCTAGTGATCATGTGGTTCTGTGCTTCGACTACATAGTTGAGCTTCAAGTGGTGAGAGTAGCAGGAATAGGCTGGGAAAAACCAAACTACAAAAGGGGGAACTACTCAGGCATGAGGAACTTCCTTCAAGACATTCAGTGGGAGAGGGAACTGACAGGAAAACCAGTACAAGAAATGATGGACTATATGGCAACAAAATGCAAGGAGGCAGAGGAGAGGTTTGTTCCCAAGGGAAACGGAAATAATGAGAAAAAAAGAACGAGTGCTTGGTTCACCCAAAGGTGTAGGGAGGTAAAAACTAGGTGTACTAGAGAATGGAAAAGGTACAGAAGACAGAGAACTCAGGAAAATAATGAGATTAGCCGAAGAGCCAGAAACGAATATGCACAGATAAGAAGGGAGGCTCAGAGACAATATGAAAATGACATAGCATCAAAAGTCAAGTCTGACCCGAAGCTGTTATATAGCCACATCAGAAGGAAAACAACAGTCAAGGACCAGGTAATCAGACTGAGGAAGGGTGATGGGGAGTTCACAAGAAACGACCGAGAGGTATGTCAGGAGCTCAACACGAGATTTAAAAAAGTATTTACAGTGGAAACCAGTGGGACTCCAGGAAATCAGAACAGGGGGGTACACCAGCAAGTGCTGGATGAGGTACATATAACCAAGAAGGAGGTGAAGAAGCTGCTATGCGAACTTGACACCTCAAAGGCGGTGGGACCAGACAACATCTCTCTGTGGGTCCTTAAAGAGGGAGCAGATATAATGTGTGTGCCATTAACAAAGACCTTCAACACATCATTTGAAACTGGGCAACTCCCTGAGCTAAGGAAGATGGCAAATGTAGTCCAAATTTTTAAAAAGGGAGACAGACATGAGGCACTAAACTACAGACCTGTATCACTAACAAGTATATTATGCAAGGTCATGGAGAAGATCATCAGGAGGAGAGTGGTGGAGCACCTGGAAAGAAACAAGTATATAATTTACAACCAGCACGGTTTCAGGGAAGGAAAATCCTGTGTCTCAAACCAACTGGAGTTTTATGACAAGGTGACAGAAGTAAGACAAGAGAGAGAGGGGTGGATCGACTGCATTTTTTTGGACTGCAAGGCCTTCGACACAGTTCCTCACAAGAGGTTACTGCAAAAGCTAGAGGATCAGGCACACATAACAGGAAAGGCATTGCAATAGATCAGAGAATACCTGACAGGGAGGCAACAACGAGTCATGGTACGTGACGAGGTGTCAGAGTGGGCGCTTGTGACAAGCGGGGTTCCACAGGGGTCAGTCCTAGGACCTGTGCTGTTCTTGGTACATGTGAATGACATAACGGAAGGGATAGACTCAGAAGTGTCCTTGTTTGCAGATGATGTGAAGTTAATGAGAAGAATCAAATCGGATGAGGATCAGGCAGGACTACAAAGAGACCTGAACAGGCTACAAGCCTGGTCCTGCAACTGGCTCCAAATGCAAAGTCATGAAGATTGGGGAAGGGCAAAAAGACCGCAGACACAATATAGTCTAGATGGCCAAAGACTGCAAACCTCACTCAAGGAAAAAGATCTGGGGGTGAGTATAACACCGAGCATATCTCCTGAGGCGCACATCAGTCAGATAACTGCTGCAGCATACGGGCGCCTGGCAAACCTACGGATAGCGTTCCGATACCTCAGTAAGGATTCGTTCAAGACTCTGTATACCATTTACATCAGGCCCATACTGGAGTATGCAGCACCAGTTTGTAATCCACACCTAGTCAAGCATGTCAAGAAATTAGAGAAAGTGCAAAGGTTTGCAACAAGACTATTCCCAGAGCGACGGGGATTGTCCTACGAAGAAAGGTTGAGGGAAATCGGCCTGACGACACTGGAGGACAGGAGCGTCAGGGAAGACATGATAACGACATATAAAATACTGCGCGGAATAGACAAGGTGGACAAAGACGGGATGTTCCAGAGAAGGGACACAGACACAAGAGGTCACAATTGGAAGGTGAAGACTCAGATGAATCAAAGGGATGTTAGGAAGTATTTCTTCAGTCATAGAGTAGTCAGGCCGTGGAATAGCCTAGAAAGTGACGTAGTGGAGGCGGGAACCATACATAGTTTTCAGGCGAGGTATGATAAAGCTCATAGGGCAGGGAGAGAGAGGACCTTGTAGCAATCAGCGAAGAGGCGGGGCCAGGAGCTATGAATCGACCCATGCAACCACAAATATGTGAGTACAAATATGTGAGTACACACACACACGCACGCACACACACACGGACACACACATACACACACACACACACACACACACACACATACACACACACACACACACACACACACACACACACACACACACACACACACACACACACACACACACACACACACACACACACACACACACACACACACACACAAACATTCACAACCATTATGGAAGGTAATGGAGACAGTAATCAGTAGTAGTGAGTGAGGGAGTAGCTTCATCAACGAGTAGTAGTGAGTGAGGGAGCATTTCATCAAAGAGTAGTAGTAATGAGAGAGTAGCTTCATCAAGGAGTAGTAGTGAGTGAGGGAGTAGCTTCATCAACGAGTATTAGTGAGTGAGGGAGCAGTTATCAACGAGTGGTAGTGAGGGAGTAGCTTCATCAACGAGTAGTAGTGAGTGAGGGAGTAGCTTCATCAACGAGTAGTAGTGAGTGAGGGAGTAGCTTCATCAACGAGTAGTAGTGAGTGAGGGAGTAGCTTCATCAACGAGTAGTAGTGAGTGAGGGAGTAGCTTCATCACCGAGTTGTAGTGAGTGAGGGAGTACCTTCATCAACGAGTATTAGTGAGTGAGGGAGTACCTTCATCAACGAGTATTAGTGAGTGAGGGAGTAGCTTCATCACCGAGTTGTAGTGAGTGAGGGAGTACCTTCATCAACGAGTATTAGTGAGTGAGGGAGTACCTTCATCAACGAGTATTAGTGAGTGAGGGAGTAGCTTCATCACCGAGTAGTAGTGAGTGAGGGAGTAGCTTCATCACCGAGTAGTAGTGAGTGAGGGAGTAGCTTCTTCACCGAGTAGTAATGAGAGACTAGCTTCATAAACTAGAAGTAGTGAGGGAGTAGCTTTATCAACGAGTAGTAGTGAGTGAGGGAGTTGCTTTATCAACGAGTAGTAGTGAGTAAGGGAGTAGCTTCATCAACGAGCAGTAGTGAGTGAGAGTGTAGATTCATCAACGAGTAGTAGTGAGTGAGGGAGTTGCTTTATCAACGAGTAGTAGTAAGTGAGGGAGTAGCTTCATCTACGAGTAGTAGTGAGTGAGGGAGTAACTTCATCTACGAGTAGTAGTGAGTGAGGGAGTATCTTCATCAACGAGTAGTAGTTAGTGAGGGAGTAACTTCATCAAGGAGTAGTAGTGAGTGAGGGAGTATCTTCATCAACGAGTAGCAGTGGGGGAGTAGCTTCATCAACGAGTAGTAGTGAGTGAGGGAGTAGTTTCATCAGCGACTAATAATGAGGGAGTAGCTTCATCAAGAGGTAGTAGTGAATGAGTGAGTAGCTTCATCAAGGAGTAGCAGTGAATTAGGGAGTAGCTTCATCAACGAGTAGTAGTGAGTGAGGGAGTAGCTTCATCAACGAGTAGTAGTTAGTGCATAAGTGTTCGCAATAGAGCTAACAGAATCCTTGGCTTCATATCAAGAAGTATAAATAACAGAAGTCCCCAGGTTATTCTTCAACTCTACATGTCCTTGGCTAGGTCTCATTTAGATTATGCTGCACAGTTCTGGTCATCGTAATACAGAATATATATAAATGCACAGAGGAGGATGACAAAGTTGATCCCATGTATCAGAAATCTTTCCTATGAGGATGGACTGAGGACCTTGAATCTGAGCTCTCTAGAAAGGTGTAGAATTAGGGGGGATATGATTGAGGTGTATAAATGGAAAACAGGAGTAAATGAAGGGGATGTAAATAGCGTGCTGAAAATATCCAGCCAAGACAGGACTCGCAACAATGGTTTCAAGTTGGAAAAATTCAGATTCAGCAAGGATGTAGGAAAGCAATGGTTTGGTAATCGAGTCGTGGATGAGTGGAACAAACTCCCAAGTACCGTCATAGAAGCTAAGACCTTGTGTAGTTTTAAAAATAGGTTGGATAAATACATGAGTGGGTGTGGGTGGGTGTGAGTTGGACCTGACTAGCTTGGGCTACAGGTCTGGTGCCGTGCTCCTTCCTTAAATGGAAGTGACCTGATTAGGCGGTCATTGTTCTAGGCCGGGGGGTAGCATGGACCTACTTCGCATATGTCAGTAGGCCTGTTACTGTGTTCCTTCTTTCTTATGTTATATCAGGGAGTAGCTTCATCAACGAGTAGAAGTGAGTGAGGGAGTAGCTTCTTCAACGAGTAGAAGTGAGTGAGGGAGTAGCTTCATCAAGGAGTAGTAGTGAGTGAGGGAGTAGCTTCATCAACGAGTAGAAGTGAGTGAGGGAGTAGCTTCATCAACGAGTAGAAGTGAGTGAGGGAGTAGCTTCATCAACGAGTAGGAGTGAGGGAGTAGCTTCATCAACGAGTAGTAGTGAGTGAGTAGCTCCATCAACGAGTAGATGTGTTTCAGTCGTTGTGTGAGCCAAGAAAAATATTTGTAGATCTCAGAAGTCTAGTCCCGTCTTCCTCAATATACTCCAAAGGAAGTGACGAAAAATTTCAAATACAATTAAATATCTAAATATTAAACCCTTAAACCGTGTATGACGTCTATATACATCCAACTGCGAGTTTATGTATGACATACGTCACACCCCTGACTTGCTACCTTCAAACTTCCTGCGGCGAGCCACCATCACAGGTTTAGGCGGCCTGTTTATGTACTGCTCCTCCTGACTCCAAGGAATGAAATAGCCGGCCATGTGGTGAGTCCCTGAGTATTGTGGGTAGCACAGCCTCAGTGGCAATTTTGAAACAATTGCAAAGAAACACCCGAGCTTGATTAGGCGTGAAACCTGGCTTATTTTTTATGCTGGAGACAACAATGACAAGGTGGAGTTCTTAAGAAAATTTATCTGGTTTTTAAAATAATGAGGATTTTAGTGACACCAGAAATGTAAATAATATATGTTAAACCCACAATATAGCAGTGGCGCCCACGTCTGAAATAAGTACATGAAGATACAAATGAAAGAAGGTCTTCACTCTTGAAAATGATAGTATAGTGAGCAGAGTTAGCGATGATTGTGGGTAGAATTACTATTACAAGGCAGATACTGCTGCTTAGAGTCAAAGAAAGGCATATTATTGAACAATAAAGTGGAAACTTCTCCAGGGTCACACCAGGTATGAACTAGAAATATTGGTGATATAGGAGGTAGTGAAAGTGATTCTATTGATGTTGGTTCTAGTAAAATTGTACCAGGAGTTGTTGTAGCACATCCTGCTTTGTTACAAACACCATTTGTGGCTGTTAGGAAAGACACATATGCAACAGTTAGGTATCTTTATTTCGAAACGTTTCGCCTACACAGTAGGCTTCTTCAGTCGAGTACAGAAAAGTTGATAGAAGCAGAAGATACTTGAAGACGATGTAATCAGTCCATCACCCTTAAAGTTTTGAGGTGGTCAGTCCCTCAGTCTGGAGAAGAGCATTGTTCCATGGAATGAAACAATATTGTTTCATTCCATGGAACAATGCTGGTGTCTTTCCTAACAACCTGTCGGTATTTTATACCATTTTAATACACCATTTGTGGCACCACAAGCCGTGACCCCACAGGGGCCCGTGGCGCCAGCTGCACCACTGTAAACACTAAGCAGTGACACCAACAAATATTACAAAGCCACCATGGAACAAGGTTTGGAGATGGCAAAAGGACACATCATATGTCCTCAGTGTTTCTTATTTTGATAATGATAACAGTGGACTCAAGGCACACTGTCCAATAACAGGTGATTCCAGAATACTTGATAATTTCAAATTATTTTTCGATGATACACTTATGAATGTGATTGTGACTCAAACAATTATTGCCAATATACAATGAACAATGTTTATGTTTTGGTGTCATTCCGGCTTAATAAGTAGAAAGTTACTGCTTTTACAGTGATATTCTTGTTCTCTGCAGCACTCATACTCATGCCACGTGTTCATAAAAGGAATATATCGAAGTAATAAAGTACGGATTATCTTTTATCAACACCAGCTTTCATTGAAATAATGACAGTTGATTGTTTTTGTAGTTACCGCTTATGTTGCATTTTTCTAACAAAGGTAATCCCCAGAGAGATGATTTCTTGTACAAAATATGAGAACTGATCATGTACCCGAAACAGAAATTCAGTGAATTCTTTTATACCTTCGAAAGCAATGCTAGCAATGAGTCTCTAAATTTCGTCAAAGATAGGCTGTCTGTCAAGCAAAAGACATCACTTTGCTGTCAAACAGTTTGTGATGTGTAATTGTGAAACCGGTATAATGTTAGATATTAGCATGTACACAGGCAAGAAAATGTTAGAAAACACTAGAGACGTTTTAGGAATATCTGTTGTTGTCATGAAAATGATAGCATCGTATATTAGCAAAGAGAGTAAGTAATTTGTCCCACCTCACTTTGTGATTTCCTGAAGGTTAATACTACAGAAAGGTGAAGAGACATACAGAATAAATCATTGAAAAACCACTTGCAATACTGATTACATAGACAATTTTCGCTTCGTGGACAAATCAGGCATTCAAATTGGATTATTTGATTGTGTAAGTAAAAAGAGTCAAGTGGGATTTGAAATTATTTTTCCATCTCTTAGATGTGGCAGTGTCGAAGCCAAAATTCTGCGAGTTATAGTTATGTGTCATGAGACACACGACACTGATCAAGACTTATTTTCTGGCCAATGATATTACACCGATTTTATGGTAAGTTTTTGGTGCTGATTCCGAATATGTAATCGGTTTTGCTAATTGGCTCTAGTTTTTGATAAATATGGTTTCCCACAGAATAATATAAAATATGTAAAAAATATGTTGATCAGACATGGCTAACTTACTAATCACATTGCAATTATTTTTTAGATCATGCAAAAGTCAGATCACGTAATACATACAAACAATTCATTATATATAATAACATATTAACATAGTAAGATAATTAGATACTGCAAATGAAAACGTTCTTTGTATAATTTTCTTCTAAGTTGGTCATCAGCACAGTCTCGCTGGAAGAGCCAGCAATAGTCTGTCATCATGTGTGTGTCCCATCTGCCTTGATGCTTTTCCACCATCACCTTTATATCTTGGAAATATAAACACAAATGCAGTATAATGTGATCCTTTATTGACAACGTTTCACCCACACAATGGACTTTCTCAAGTCACACACGGATCTACCTGGGGTAGATCTACCTTCCAACCCCAGGTAGATCCGTGTGTGACTTGAGAAAGCCCATTGTGTGGGTGAAACGTTGTCAATAAAGGATCACATTATACTGCATTTGTGTTTATATTTCCATTGTGTCGGTATTTTATACCATTTATTACCACCTTTATATCTTGCTGGAACCTCCCACCTTGTTCTTCATTGACCTCACCAAGATTATATAGAAAACTGTCTAGGTGGCTATTGAGAAAGTGTGTCTTTATGCTCATATTAGTACCTAAAATCTTTGTTTCTCATCATGTTTTGTACCAGTTCTTCATAATTGTCTGCTCTGTAATTATCCATCATTTTGTGAAATTAGAATCCTTAATAAGCTTCCGATTTTGAGGACCGAAAAAGATTCCAGCTTTCAGGTTTTTCCGTACTTAGTTGAGGGAACGATCTACAGATGTATTTGAAGCAATTGCCATCTATGTCCAAGGCCTTAACGAAATGCTTTATTAGTCCTAATTTATTGAAGTAATAGCAGAATAATGGTGTCCCTCTCAACAAATAGCTCGTTAGTGATGATTGCTGCAACTACAGATGTGATCTCGGGTACTTCGTATCCACTGTGTTGACCAAGCAAGAAGTTTGCTATCTTCAGATCAACACAAATAGACATTGCAAAGATTTTGTAATATCATTTTGATATTTTCATGTAAAGTAAAAGGACACAAGTGCAACTAATGTGACATTTTATTGTGGCAACGTTTCGCTCTCCAGGAGTTTTGTCAAGCTCCTGGAGAGCGAAACGTTACCACAATAAAATGTCACATTAGTTGCACTTGTGTCCTTTTACTTTACATATTGTCGGTAATTCTACCAACTATATTATATTTTCATATTCTACTTTACGCTTTTTTGAGTGAGCAACTAGAGGAGATGCATATTGGTTACCATTTTGCAATAAGACATTTCAAGCTTCTAATGGAGGTATCTTTAAACAACCATCAATCTCCTGGTGGATATTTAGGTCCTATTCGAAGAAGATATCCAGGGATGTTATTGCAATATACAAGCCCTTCACCTCGATTGAAGTAAGGAAGGAGTTCAACGTCACTTGCCATTTTCGAATTCAGCAACCTCAAATACCATAAATACCTTCAAATATCTTATGCAACGAATTTTGTTTTTGTTGACCAGTGTAATTAACAGAAATATACCGCTCGTAGCTCCATCATCACAATAACAGAGGTAGCAATGAGCGGAAAGGCAGCAAAGAGTAAATACTAAATATATTAATTCACCAGATATGAATGCAAGTATATGTACAATATATACACTATGTATTTATTAACAAGGCTGCAAGAGACAGAGAACTCAGAGCAACAAGACTTGAGGTAAATCTGCCGATGTTGCTTCAAGAATCCCAGACATAGCCTCACAACTTTGGTGTACTTCCTTGTGATTGGCTGGTTGAATCGAACTGTTTAGGATAATGCGTGGGTCCTCCCTGTCACACCCTTAACAGCTGGGTCGCTGGTCTGGAGGGCATGCCTATATGGGCATGTAACATGTAGAAAAAGTAATATTCTCTTCGCATGCCTTACCTTCACCCTAAAGTGACTCTAAGAGTCAGGACTAGGCATCCTTCATTGGGGAGTGTGCCACCGATGCACAAATTACTATGGAACCGCCTTTTCTCTTAAACTTCACACTTAGTAGGTAGTGCTCAACCCAAAGCCCTGCAGTACTGTTTGGAGGATGTAAGTAAAAATAGGACTTACATGGTTCATTTTGTAGTGGGAGCCAGTGACGTCTTGACTTCACCGAAGCCGACTTTGATGACTGAATGAAGAGATGGGAAGAGCTGACACTGGAAGCCTCACTTCGTCGTATGCTTGGCGTCGCCTGATGGCTGTTGCGAGTGAGCGACACGGACTAGTACTCCCGTGGTACTTGCTACATTCGTTGGTAAGTGTGTATCTAAGCACAACACAAGAACCATGCACCGCTCACGACAATGGCCACGAATGTTTCTGCATCGGGTGACCAGGCGAACGCCCGGCCACCTTATCACCGAGATTTCTCATGGCACACTTTCACTCGTTAAATTCCAGTCTAGCTCTTGTATGCTGTTACTACGTCCCGTCATCTCTTATGGACGGATATCTGCCGGCCTACAGTCTACACACATAGATGCCAGTACCTGCGACAAGTTACAATCAAGAATTACTGTTTCCTTGAGTTTAAGAAGCCAGCTGGAGTACACAGGTATATTTTCTCGGATTTTTTCCGGTCTGGGGAAATAGCCGTTTTCTCAGACAAACGTCTTTCCTTTAAACTGTGTAGGGATTACATCATGAACTGTTGTGCACGGAGTATCGAGTGTCCCCTTTTATCAGATACGAATCTGTAATCCCATTAGAGGGTGTCTGATGCTGCTGGATCAGGCACACGTGGTAAGACGAATGGGCATTCTAGCTGTTAATTAAAGTCTTTGCTACTGCAAAGGATGCAGGCAATGACCTCTTTCATCCTCAGACTGTAGCAAGGAGTGAGAGGAATCTCTGCCTCAGGGGGTATCACTTTCCCCAGGCTGCGTCACTTTCCCCAGGGGGCATCACTTTCTGGAGTTTGGAGAAAAAAATTCTCCACATATCACATCCTATCAAATCAGGATCAAGAGAGAGAGTCTGCTGTAATATTGTCTCTGCAGACAACGTGCTGAATGGAAACGTTATGGCCTATAGACGCAATGCCCAGCACATGAGACGGGTGTTGTTGTTCCACATGGAGCACAGGTAGGTCAGTTAATTGTCACTAAGGATAGTGACAACACATCGTGATGCTGACAAGAACACCACAAAGTGTTCCAGTTCATGAACAAGTGGAAGAGCTTCCTTCTCTATAGCTGAGTAAGCCCACTGAAAGGCTTCAAATTTACTTAAGAAGTAAGCCACTGGGAGCAAAATTCTCTCACCAGCTGCTTGAAGTAACACTGTACCACAGCAGATTCATAGGCATCAACCCGTAAAAAAATGGCAGTGAATTAGCTGGAAACAGCAGTATGGTAGCAACTCGTAAGAGACGTTTGAAACGAATGAAGGCCTCTTGACGACTAGAAGACGAAACATATTTAATTTTAGGACTGGTAAGAGATGTTGAGGGCTTTAGCGCATCTGCCAAATATCGGCAGAAGCAATGATAAAATCCCATAATTCCCAGAAATCTTTGAGAGTACTTTTTATCCTGTAGAAAGGGTAATTTTGAATGGCCAAGATTTTGGCAAATTTAGGTGCCACTTTACTGTTCATTTCATGGCCTAAGAATATTATAGTAGATTGGCCAAGGATGACTTACTTAGATTAACAGTTAGCTTGATGTCCTGAACCTCTCAAAGAGGGTTTTAAGACGAGACACATATTGATCCAAAGTATCAGAAACTACAACTATTTCGTCTAGGTAGGCCGCTGTGCCTTCAAGTCCTTAAATAGGCTGATGGATGAGTTTTTGGAATGAGGCGGGTGAGTTTCTCATTCAAGGGGGGGGGGGTCACAGTATATTGATAGTGACCTCCTGGAATAAGAAGACCGAAATTTCCTTTGCTTTATCTGTTAAAGGAACCTTGTAGTATCCTTTAAAATATAATTAAGAAACAAAAGGGGCCTTATCCACAAAGTTCACTATATCGTCCATAAGTAAAAAAGGGTAAGCATCTGGTACTGTTACCTCATTCACCTTGTGGAAGTCTGTACATGTCCGAAATCCTCCATCAGGTTTTTTACAAGGATGCGCGGCAAAGCCCATGTGCTGGACTCCTCCTCTTCCACCAATCTATGTGCTAGCAGAAATGCTACTTCCTGCTGAATTACATTTTTTGTAGAGAGAAAGATTAAGAAGTTCTTACACTTTATGACAACCCAGAAGAGTAGTGAGTATTACTACTTGTTCTTCTGCAAGTTCTGACATTATAGGGCGAGGATCCTGGAGGATAGCTAAATTAGGAAGCCGTATTTGAACCTCTGGAACTATGTACAGGAGATCAGAGTCGTCAGCAGGCTCAGGGACAGAGTACAAAGTCATTACTGGGACCTGCGGTGACTAATAGAATTTTTTAACTTGATGAATGTGGTAGAGCTTACCAAAGTTGGGTTTACCCAGAGGTGCTACCACGTAGTTTAGGCCAGAATTCATTTTTACCACCTGAATTGGACCCATAAATCTCACTTTTAAGGTGTAACCAGGCACAAATTCCTGGAGCAACACCATATCTACTGGGTCAAAGTAGCAATATTTTTAAGTTATGTCATACCTCAGTTTCATGTTTTTTGGGCTGTTGTTAGTTTTGGCCATAGCCAGCTGCCGTGCCACATTCAGTCTTGATTTAGGATCGAGGGGGTTTCTCGTATCGTTCCTGCAGTTTCTCATATTGCAAATAGCAATAAAGGAAGCAATTCATGCCAGTCTGCAGGAAAATGCATGCAATATATACGCATCGCAATTTTCAAGATTTGGTGAAACCTCTCCAAGGTGTCTTGGGACTGAGGATGATAGGCTGTGGAAAGATTTTGTTTAATTCCTAACGAGTTTAAAGCCTCTTTCAAAGCTTCTGAGGTTAAATTAGTGCCTTGGTAACTTTGAACAGATCGTGGAATGCCAACGTGAGAAAAAATTTAATGATTGCTTAGTATTAATACTTCGCAAATGTTCTACTTCGGGATACCTATTATTTATTATGGTGAACAGATATTGGTTATCAGACTTGTCCTTCTGGAAAGCCCCCACACAATCAGTAATTTGGTCTGCTAATGGTTCTCCGTTAGCCGGTATGGGACGAAGTGGTGAAGGTTTGATGTAGTGTCCAGGTTTCTTGACTTGCTGACACTCATGACAGGATCGAGTGGATGAAATTCAGCACCTCTCTGGCCAATCAAATTGCTGTAATATCCTATCAAGGGTTTTAGTGACACTAAATGTCATCCTAGGGAGAAATTGTGAGCTACGTTTAGGACCTGAGATCTGAATTTCTTTGGTACTACAAGCCTATCCAATTTTAACTCTCCCACTAGCTTCTTACCAGTAGCAGGACTAAATTGTAGGTAATTGCTCATGATATATTTAACAGTGTGACTACAGTTGGATTCAACAACGACAACTTTACGAGTGGAACCAAGAGAGAGACAGGTCTTTTTGTTGCTCTTCCCGGAAGGTCAGTCTCTCAAGCATGGAAAAAGGAGAGTGGCAATGCTGCTACTCCTGAAGAGAAAGGCTTGATCAAGGGCGATTCTGTAGATTTATGAGGCTCTGTCCGGTTTGCCTCATAAAATGAATTCTCTAGCCCGAGATCGGAGTCCTCCAAGGGAAAGTCAGCATTCTCTTCAGACTTTTCCTTGGACATTGCCCGAGTTATGGCCAAATCCGGAAAAGAGTCTTCTGTGGTTACAACAGGTTCGGGAAACCATCTTGATTTAAGAATACAGTTGCCGATCAACAGTAAAGAATCATCGGAAAAACCCTAAATGACCCTACAGTTAAATAACAAGTGTAATGTAAATCCAATGTAACTGCACTGAAAATGTCTAAAGACGTCTCCTCAGAAATTGAAAGTAATTCTTCTTGTAAGAGGTGTCCTGTCATAAGCCCAGGTATCCATGAAGGAGGCTACTTCAATGGAGTTTTGAGACTCTCTGTTCGCGGTTTCTAACCCCGCTCATGGTATGGTTCGTTTGCAATCGTGTCATTACGATTTCGTGAGTCATAGTTATTTTCCTCAGAGGTTATGGTATAGCAGCACCTTAACTTAGTTTTAGGCAAGTCGCCTTCACCTAATCAGGCTTACAGCAGTAGTAACAGGATATGGGTTCAGGAATCTAGTTTTGTGCTCCTTGTTGGTTTTGAGACAGGCGTCATTATTCAACACCAGCTTCTATCTTCGGACGAAATTCAGAAGTACGTGCTCAACGATCTCGGTCCATACCAAATGGGTAGGAAGAACGGGTAGCCTTTCTTCCCACCTGAGGAAAAAACTTTACATCTGGTTCAGCTGACTCGAAGAGATTGGCAATGAGAATCATTTGCACTAGCTCACTGAAATTCGAGACATCAGTGACCTTTTACCACTTAGTGCAAGTTTTAGATTATGCATGATCAAAGTCCACGATGGACTGACTCAAGTGACGCTTGCTAAGTTTAAATTTCCTCCTATATCTGGGGGAAATGTACTGATATGCACCGACCACAGCCGTTTTCACAATGTCGTAATTAGCGAACTCTTTATCACTCAGAACAACCGTGAATTCCTGCACCTTGCCATATAATGCCGTATGAACCAATGCAGCTCAATACTCGAGTGGCAATTGCAAAGCTCAACCTGATTTTCGAAAGACTCGAAAAACTGCTTAGGTTCTGAATCAGAAAACCGAGATACTACTGACTCAGATTTTTGGACACTGAAATTTTCATCAGTAGTACACCGAAGCTGTCTCCTCTCCTGCTCTCTATGAAATTCTTCCTTAGCAAAGGCACGCAGCTCTCTGGTGTGCTCAAGATTGAGTCCTGCTAACTCAAGCGTTAATGAAGCTAATTTCCCCTGAGACAAACCCAATTCACTATCAGTTTCCACAGGTGGATAGCACTGTTGCTCCGGGGTTTGTCCTATCCCATTGTAATTTAACATTCAAAGCGGGGAGCACTGCTTTGCTCTTTCAGCAGCTGAAGTCTCAGGTTGGAAAGACATATTGTACGAGTCGGACCCTAAATTATTGATATACACTCACGAAGCTGTACAGCCGTAAACGTTCGCTGATATTCTTTAATAATGGATCGAGCAATTCGGCAGTAGCACTGTAATGATAGTCTAAGCAACTTTTGCTGGGTATATTCCATCAAGAAAGGCCTAACACGCATATGTGGCATAACCAACCATCACTATAACGAAACACTAACCACTGCAATACACTCAACGCAAGACGTTGCAGTAGCATGCAACGACTTCGCAGGTTTGCAATGCAGCACTGCAGGCAGGGTCATTGAGGCAATGCAGCACAAAGTGGATCCCAGACAGGTTACCATATTTTGAACACGTGTAATCTTGTTGTCTGTGTACCTGCTCGTAGCTGTGTCATCAAAATAACCAAGGTAGGAATGAGCAAAAATGCAGCAGAGTAAATATTTAATATATTTACTTCACCAAATACGAATGTAAGTATATGCATAATGTATATGCACTATGTATAGAATAACAAATTTGCAAACAGGAAGCACAGTGAGAACTGTGAGCGACCAGACATGAGCAAAGTCTACCAATGTTGCATTGCAAGTCCCAAACATTGCTTCACAACTTTGGCAAGACTTCTTGTGATTGCCGGGTTGAACCCAGCTATTTAACAAAATAAGTGGGCTTCCCCCCCTTTTAACAGCTGGGTGGCTGATCGTGAGGCTATATCTATTTGGGCGTGTGACCTACATCAAATAATTTTAATACTCTTCACATGCCATACCGTCAGTTCAACAATTTATTGATGAAAGTGATCCATTTCTGGTCACTTCCCTTCAACTATTCTTCCTACAGAAGAGAGCACTGTACCAGAAAACCAAAGCAAACCAGTGATGCTAAATATTATCGTAAAGTGTGTGAAGTGCCATTCTGCCTAGCTCAGTGTTTCTAGCAATATCTTTCATGGGAAAAACTAATATAATGTAAGATCCTCTATATAGTGTTAGAATATATAAACAATCAATAGACATTAGGAAGTTCATTGTTCACAACGAATATTTTGTAATGATAAATAATTTTTGAAAATGGTGCACAGTGATTCTCTGGCTGTTTTTTGTTCAAAAAGAAATAGAAACCATATATTATCTTGTAAAATTATTGAATTTGGTCTCAGATATTGAAAAAAAAATCTGGATAATTACCTTAGAAAAAAAAATATTGCTTATTGGAGTCGCAACGATGTTGTCATCAGTAAGGTATGAATGTATACTTTTTTCGGTATAATTCTATTCACAAAAAATGGATACTTTCAAATGTAAGGATTTTTTTTTCCTAAATTCTCCTACGGCACCAAACTTTATTTTTCAGGCCTGGGAAGGTTTAAGGTTTAATTAAATATCTACACATATCTATATGATATAATTTAAAATGGGAAGCCTATCAGTAAAGCAATTCTCCGAGAAAAGCAGAACAATGCTTAGCTGTATAGCCCTTGTGGCTTAGCGCTTCTTTTTGATTATAATAATAATAATAATAATAATAAGAACAATGCTTAGAGGCTGAAACCGACTAAAATTTTCTGAATATTTTATTGTACAGAATTCTACTAATTGTATTAACTATATAAAAAATACAAAATTTTCACTTACACAAGCAAAAGAAATATTGTTCGTTGCATAATATGTATCAGCTGTTAAAAATAAAACCATTCAGAATAGGAATATTTAGAGTATTTAACAAAAAATATACCAAACATTTTTAAAAAATAAAAATGTTGAATTTACACCACTACACTTCGATTACAATGTTAGTTTTCATGGTAGGTTCTGCGTATACCTAATTATAGGTACCTGCCCATGATAGTTATTCAATACAGTAAACTAAAAAAAAAAATTCACAAACCCCATTATTATTATTACTATAATCATAGGGAAGTGCTAAACCCGTAGGATTATACGGGGGGTGGAAGGCATTCAGGCTTAATTCAGGGAACTGGAGTACAGATCCAATTCCCTAGATCAAGAGCCCCTCACCAGCGTCAAGGAACCTCCCTTGAGGGATCACAAACCCCAATAATACCATTGAAGAAATAACTCCGGAGCAAACACCGATCAGAAGAAGCATTCTCCACTTTAACCACAGTATTCAACGACTCCAAGTTGACATGCAGCATTAATTAATAACCATCGTATAATGAATGATGGTGTGCTTGTAACATGCAGCAATAAGGCTTCGTGTCATCTGCACACCACCAGTGAATGTATAAGGGCCATTGAGGCTACTCATGAACTGTAATTTACCCATCACTACACGAGGTTCATTAATGGTGCACGATACATTTACCCCAGAAGTCACTAATAGAGGGTCATTAAGGTCGTATGCACACGATTATAAATCGTCACTCACTGCATGAATGTTATTAAGGCAACTTGTATACTGTCTGGATTCACTCACGTTACGAGGGGTAATTATCCATATTTCGTTTTGATTATATTATAAGTAATCGTGAACTCGTATGTATTGATTTTTTGTTAAGGATCACGTCACCTGAACAACACCAGTCACTACACGAGGGTTATAAAGCTGCCTTTCTTCTGTTCACTCATGTCACTGTACAAGAATCAAGGTTACACATAAACTATGCAGCACCAGTACGGTATCTGTACTCAAAAAAGTCACTACATGTATCAACAAGGCTGCATGTAACCTATACAGTAATATTCACCACACGAGAACCCTAAAGGCTGAATATCACGTGTGTCTCCCCGTCACTCTTCGATGTTAATTATAGCTGCCTCTCCTCTACAGTGCAAGTCACTTGTTCACCGTCACTAACAACACGAGGGTCTTTAAGGCTGCATGTCACCTGTAAACTATTAGCAACTAAACCACTAAGACTGTATATCATCTTTACTCCACCGGTCACTTAAAAAATATTAAGGCCGCATGTCACCCATTCATCACCAGTCACTACTTAACGGTAATTAAGACGCATAAAACATGAATGCTAGCAGTCAATACACGAGAGACTTTAAGGCCACATGTTAAACGTACACTACCAGTATCTACTCCAGGTTCATTAACGTCACCAGTTACTACACAAGCGTAATTAACGCTGAATGTCACGTCCATACCATCACTCACTACATAAGTATAACGTTAAAATGGCAGCACATCTCCTTTACACTACCAATCATTACACGATGATCATTAAGGCTGTAATAAAGTTGGTAGAATTACCGACAATATGTAAAGTAAAAGCTTTGTCAAGCCGGCTTGACAAAGCTTCTGGAGAGCGAAACGTTGCCACAATAAAATGTCACATTAGTTGCACTTGTGTCCTTTTACTTTACATCATTAAGGCTGCATGATACCTGTATTCAACATGTCACTTCTCCCGTCATTAGGGCTTCATGTCTCTTGTTCACTACCAATCACAGTAGCACTTTCTGTGGGTTCCTTACGTGCTTGGCTAGGTGTGGGTTCCAGACTGGTGCTACATACTCCAATATGGGCCTAATGTACACAGTGTACAGTGTCCTGAACTATTCCTTATTAAGATGACGGAATGCTGTTCTTAGGTTTGCTACGCACCCGTATGCTGCAGCAG
>NC_091381.1:15850503-15857199 GCF_038502225.1 Cherax quadricarinatus
CTATTTTCCAGGCTGAACTCTTCTCCAGGCTGAACTCTTCTCCAGGCTGAACTCTTCTCCAGGCTGAGCTCTTCTCCAGGCTGAACTCTTTTCCAGGCTGAACTCTTTTCCAGGCTGAACTCTTCTCCAGGCTGAACTCTTCTCCAGGCCGAACTCTTCTCCAGGCTGAACTCTTCTCCAGGCTGAGCTCTTCTCCAGGCTGAACTCTTCTCCAGGCTGAACTCTTCTCTAGGCTGAAACCTTCTCCAGGATGAACTCTTCTCCAGGCTGAAATTTTCTCCAGGCTGAACTCTTCTCCAGGCTGAACTCTTCTCCAGTGTGAACTCTTCTCCAGGCTGAACTCTTCTCCAGGCTGAAATCTTCTTCAGGCTGAACTCTTTTCCAGGCTGAACTTTTCTCTAGGATGAAATCTTCTCCAGGCTGAACTCTTCTCCAGGCTGAACTCTTCTCCAGGCTGAACTCTTCTCCAGGCTGAACTCTTCTCTAGGCTGAACTCTTCTCTAGGCTGAAACCTTCTCCAGGATGAACTGTTCTCCAGGCTGAACTCTTCTCTAGGCTGAACTCTTCTCTAGGCTGAAACCTTCTCCAGGATGAACTGTTCTCCAGGCTGAAATCTTCTCTAGGCTGAACTCTTCTGGAGGCTAAACTCTTCTCTAGGGTGAAATCTTCTCCTGGCTAAACTCTTCTCTAGGCTGACATCTTCTCCTGGCTAAATTCTTCTCTAGGCTGACATCTTCTCCTGGCTAAACTCTTCTCTAGGGTGAAATCTTCTCCTGGCTAAACTCTTCTCTAGGCTGACATCTTCTCCAGGCTGGAGAACTAACACTTAAAAATAAAAAGATTCATGTAGTGATCACGTCAACTTTGTCATGTCACTTCTTTTGGTCTCAATATTTGATCATCTTTGTATCTGAGTGAAGAACCGTGTAGTGTAGGCGAAACGTTTGATCGATAAAGATAAGCCAATTGATGCACTAGATACTATTACTACTTCTACTACCACTAATAATAATAATAATACCGTCCTGCCAAGTGAGTGTAAAACGAAAGCCTGTAATTGTTTTATGTGATGGTAGGATTGCTGGTGTCTTTTGTCTGTCTCATAAATATGCAAGATTACAGGTACGTCTTGCTACTTCTACTTACACTTAGGTCACACTACACATACATGTACACGTTTATTTATACACACTCATCTGAGCTTTCTTTGATTTTATGTTAGTAGTTCTTGGTCTTATTACTTTTCCTTTTATATACATGGGGAAGTGGAATAAGAATCTTTCCTCTGTAAGCCATGCGTGTTGTAAAAGTCAACTAAAATGCCTGGAACAATGGGCTAGTAACCCCTTTTCCTGTAATAACTACTAAAAAGAATAAGAAGAAAATTTTCAAAGTGGGATGTCTGAATGTGCGTGGATGTTGTGCGAATGAAAAAGAGATGACTGTGGATGTTATAATTGAGAAGATGCTGGATGTCCTGGCTTTAAGTGAAACAAAGCTGAAGGGGGTGGGAGAGTTTCAGTGGAGAAGAATAAATGGGATTAGGTCAGGGGTTTCAAATAGAGTTAGAGCTAAAGAAAGAGTAGCAATAATGTTGAAAGATAAGCTATTGTAGGAAAAGAGGGACTATAAATGTATTAATTCAAAGATTATGTGGAGTAAAATAAAGGTTGGATGTGAAAAGTGGGTTGTAGTAAACATATATGCACCTGGAGAAGAGAGAAGTGTAGAGGAGAGAGAGAGATTTTGGGAAATGTTGAGTGAATGCGTGGGGAGTTTTGAATCAAGTGTGAGAGTACTTGTGGTTGGGGATGTCAATGCTAAAGTGGGTAAAAATGTTGTGGAGGGAGTAGTAGGTAAATTTGGGAAGCCAGGGGTAAATGAAAATGGGGAGCCTTTAATTGAGCTATGTGTAGAAAGAGGCTTGGTAATAAGTAATACATATTTTATGAAAAAGAGGATAAATAAATATACAAAATATGACATAGCACGTAATGAAAGTAGTTTATTAGATTATGTATTGGAGGATAAAAGGTTGATGGGTAGGCTCCAGGATGTACACGTTCATAGAGGGGCAACTGATATATCGGATCATTATTTAGTTGTAGCTACAGTTAGAGTAAGAGGTAGATGGGACAAGAGGAAAATGGCAGGAAAAAGCAAGAGGGAGGTGAAAGTGTATAAACTAAGGGAGGAGGAAGTTCTGGTGCGATATAAGCAACTATTGGCAGAAAGGTGGGCTGGTGCAGGTATGAGTAGTGGGGGGGAGGTTGAAGAGGGTTGGAATAGTTTTAAAAATGCAGTATTAGAATGTGGGGCAGAAGTTTGTGGTTATAGGAGGGTGGGTGCAGGAGGAAAGAGGAGTGATTGGTGGAATGATGAAGTAGAGGGTGTGATAAAAGATAAAAAGGTAGCTTACGAGAGGTATTTACAAAGCAGAAGTGTTATAAGAAGAGTAGAGTATATGGAGAGTAAAAGAAAGGTGAAGGGAGTGGTGAGAGAGTGCAAAAGGAGAGCAGGTGATAGAGTGGGAGAGGCACTGTCAAGAAATTTTAATGAAAATAAGAAAAAAATTGGAGTGAGTTAAACAAGTTAAGAAAGCCTAGGAAACAAAAAGCTTTTCAGTTAAAAACAGAGTAGGAGAATTAGTAGGTGGGTAGATGGAGGTATTGGGTAGATGGCGAGAATACTTTGAAGAACTTTAAATGTCGACGAAGAAAGGGAGGCAGTAATTTCATGCACTGGCCAGGGAGGTATACCATCTTTTAAGAGTGAAGAAGAGTAGGATGGAAGTGTGGGGGGGGGGGTGCGTGAGGGATTACGTAGAATGAAAGGGGGTAAAGCAGCTGGAACTGACGGGATCATGACAGAAATGTTAAAAACAGGGGAGGGGGGTATATAGTGTTGGAGTGGTTGGTACTTTTGTTTAATAAATGTATGAAAGAGGGGAAGATACCTAGGGACTGGCAGAGAGCATGTATAGTTCCTTTATATAAAGGGAAGGGGGTAAAAGAGATTGTAAAAATTAGAGGAATTAGTTTACTGTGTATACCAGGAAAAGTGTATGGTAGGGTTGTTATTGAAAGAATTAGAGGCAAGACAGAATGTAGGATTGCAGATGAGCAAGGTGGTTTTAGAGTGGGTAGGGGATGTGTAGATCAGGTGTTTACATTGAAGCATATATGTGAACAGTATTTAGATAAAGGTAGGGAAGTTTTTATTGCATTTATGGATTTAGAAAAGGCATATGATAGAGTGGATAGGGGAGCAATGTGGCAGATGTTGCAAGTATATGGAATAGGTGGTAAGTTACTAAATGCTGTTAAGAGTTTTTATGAGGACAGTGAAGCTCAGGTTAGGGTGTGTAGAAGAGAGGGAGAATACTTCCCGGTAAAAGTACGTCTTAGACAGTTATGTGTAATGTCAACATGGTTGTTTAGTATATTTATAGATGGGGTTGTAAAAGAAGTAAATGCTAGGGTGTTCGGGAGAGGGGTGGGATTAAATTATGGGGAATCACATAAAAAATGGGAAGTGACACAGTTACTTTTTGTTGATGATACTGTACTTATGGGTGATTCTAAAGAAAAACTGCAGAGGTTAGTGGACGAATTTGGGAGTGTGTAAAGGTAGAAAGTTGAAAGTGAACATAGAAAAGAGTAAGGGGAGGAGAAGTATGGAAGAAGTGAATGTTTTCAGATATTTGGGAGTTGACGTATCAGTGGATGGATTTATGAAGGATGAGGTTAATCATAGAATTGATAAGGGAAAAAAGGTGAGTGGTGTATTGAGGTACATGGGTGTGAAGCTTGGGTTGTAAATGCTGCAGCGAGGAGGCGGTTGGAGGCAGTGGAGATGTCCTGTCTAAGGGCAATGTGTGGTGTAAATATTATGCAGAAAATTCGGAGTGTGGAAATTAGGAGAAGGTGTGGAATTAATAAAGGTATTAGTAAGAGGGCTGAAGAAGGGTTGTTGAGGTGGTTTGATCATTTAGAGAGAGTGGATCAAAGTAGAATGACATGGAGAGCGTATAAATCTGCAGGGTAAGGAAGGAGGGGTAGGGGTCGTCCTCGAAAGGGTTGGAGGGAGAGGGTAAAGGAGGTTTTGTGGGCGAGGGGCTTGGACTTCCAGCAAGCGTGCATGAGCGTGTTAGATAGGAGTGAATGGAGACGAATGGTATTTGGGACCTGACGATCTGTTGGAGTGTGAGCAGGGTAATATTTAGTGAAGGGATTCAGGGAAACCGGTTATTTTATATAGCCAGACTTGAGTCCTGGTAATGGGAAGTACAATGCCTGCACTCTAAAGGAGGGGTTTGGGATATTAGCAGTTTGGAGGGACATGTTGTGTATCTTTATACGTATATGCTTCTAAACTGTTGTGTTCTGAGCACCTCTGCAAAAACAGTGATTATGTGTGAGTGAGGTGAAAGTGTTGAATGATGATGAAAGTATTTTCTTCTTGGGGATTTTCGGTGGGAGACGGCCGACTTGTTAAAAAAAATTAATAATAATATAAATAATAATAAACCAATTTTCCAGGTGCTGATGATTGTTAATAAGAGTAATAATAATAATAATAATAATAATAATAATAATAATAATAATAATAATAATAATAATAATAAGTACTTTAACACAAATTAATAATGATAATAATAAAAACTATTAAAATAATAATAATGATTAATTTATAATATCAAAGCGTTGGGTGTGAGTAGTGGTTCAGTACCTGGAGTTTACCTGGAGAGAGTTCCGGGGGTCAACGCCCCCGCGGCCCGGTCTGTGACCAGGCCTCCTGGTGGATCAGAGCCTGATCAACCAGGCTGTTGCTGCTGGCTGCACGCAAACCAACGTACGAGCCACAGCCCGGCTGATCAGGAACTGACTTTAGGTGCTTGTCCAGTGCCAGCTTGAAGACTGCCAGGGGTCTGTTGGTAATCCCCCTTATGTGTGCTGGGAGGCAGTTGAACAGTCTCGGGCCCCTGACACTTATTGTATGGTCTCTTAACGTGCTAGTGACACCCCTGCTTTTCATTGGGGGGATGGTGCATCGTCTGCCAAGTCTTTTGCTTTCGTAGTGAGTGATTTTCGTGTGCAAGTTCGGTACTAGTCCCTCTAGGATTTTCCAGGTGTATATAATCATGTATCTCTCCCTCCTGCGTTCCAGGGAATACAGGTTTAGGAACCTCAAGCGCTCCCAGTAATTGAGGTGTTTTATCTCCGTTATGCGTGAAGTTGTTATAATGATTGCTAGGCAATATATTATGCTTTTGAAACGTTTTTGGAACAGTGATGATAATGACAGAGATTTAATTAATTGTATAGATTTAGCACATACAAAAGAATTCATATCGACAATTTTCACGTTCATATAAATGTACAAAAGCATCCCCAATCCCCGTCCCAAAACACTGATGTATACCATCTTTCTACTTGATGTACGTTACACGCTCTTGTGACAGTCCCTCCCTCCATGGCTGTGTTCTACCTAGCATAGGTAGAACACACGTTTTCCTTTCACAATCATATAAATGGACGGTAACACATTTTTTCATTTTTTGAGGGTAACTCTCAACCAGTCTACTGCCACGGGATTTTTTCCATACTCCTTTAACAGGAGAGTAGTATCTTGTCTGCTACTAGTATAGCTACATTGTTCCTTTAGATAGAGGAGTATTACTCATATTTGAGGCAGCTCCAGAACTGACAGCCTTGGCTGCACCTGCATCCTGTATATTTATCTAATATGAGATACGAATGTCAAGTCTCAGCTTACCCATCCTCTCACCGTACTCAGTTTTACTCTCTTCGAGCCTCGTGGGCACTCTAAACATATTAATAATACTATTTATAGACTGTGCTTAGAACACTTCTTCAAGGTTTTACTTCCTGGGTTGGCTTATCTGAGTAATGGGTCTCACTGTGTGTGGTGGCGAGCTGTTCGATGCGAGTATCGACAATGTGTCTCGGATAATGTTCAGCTCTGCTTGTTTATATTTGATATTGAGTTGATGTTAGCCTGACGCTGGTGGTGGTAATCTGAAATATTACATGGTGCCTCGCAGCTCTTGGCAGGCCTTTTCAGGTGCTGTAGCTGTTGTTAATGGTGTTGACGGTCTAGGAAGGACTCTTTTGTGGAGTTGCAGCAATGGTGTTATTGGAGCTTCCAGTTCTTTCATGATTTCTGATCCACCTTAATTTAAGGAAGGTTTCTTGAAACAGGTGAGGAGGCTCTTCATCAAAGGATTAGGAACTGCTCTCCGCTTTCTTGGATCGAACCTGATTGCCTCGTTTTTCCAAGGCGCTGTATGACCCCTACCGGTTTGGAGCTACCCTCGTGAAAATAATAATAATAATGATAATAATAATAATAATAATAATAATAATAATAATAATAATAATAATAATAATAATAATAATAATAATAATGTGATTTCTGTTCTATCAACGGTAAATCATTCTCGAGTTGCAGCTCTGTTTTCCTTCTTACACTAATATAATCAGAAGTAATATACAGAAGAGTCTCTGAGATCAATATATACTGATCTATTTTTATCAGTGTTTTAATTTTATATCCATGAGACTTTTTCACTTTCCATCGGTTAGTGTTAATGTCACTTTAATCCAAGAATCCTACTTGAGTTAGCAGGTTTTGAAGTCATCATTTCTGCTGCTCAGTCCGAGACCAGGTTAA
>NC_091381.1:15857299-15907299 GCF_038502225.1 Cherax quadricarinatus
TCTGACCCACTAATATTCCATTGTTATAATATCGACATAGTGAAGGAGACACATGCGGCATATACGAGTATGGTTAATGGAAGACGTTTCATTTTTGACAGTCTAATGAATAGATTACATTGAAAGAGACTGCCAGTGCAAAGTCACTCAGTCAGGTTACCCAGTTGTTGCACATTTTTTTTATTCAATAACTGACCATTCAATATGGTTTTATGTACTAGTGAAAAGCTGTTAATCCAACGAATTGGACCACTTTTTCCATCTTTGAATCAAAACACTTGCCCTCTCATTCTCACGACACTGTGACCCAAGCCGGTCATGCCAGTTGATGCTGATAACATAATTACAAAAATACGAAACCATTACAACCAACAACCACACTAATACCAACACTATCAACAAGAAAAACACCACCACCACCACCACCACCACCAACAACAACAACAACAACAACAACAATGACAATAATAATAATAACGAAGTGTAATAAATAATTTTAGTATAGGAAAGAAAAGCTGCAATGTTGTCGACATGAAAGTGAGCTCAGAGAGTCGCATCCTGTAACTCTTCGATAAACAGCTGATTATAGCAAGTGTCACCAGAGCCAGTCTCACAGCCACAGCACCAAGGCTAAGACGTACTCCCAGCTACAGTGCTAAGCTTAGGATATACTCCTAGGTACTGTTATTATTTAGTTCCCTGGTAAACAATAAACCCTTTTAAATCATAGAGCGCCTGTGTGATGAGATGTAACTAAATTTGATCCATGTGCTCCCAGCTACAGTGATAAGGATATGAGAAACTCCAAGCTACAGGATATACTTGGAACTAGTGGCAGAGGCAGTATAATGGCTCGAAGGATGTCTTCAAGTGGCGATGAGACAATAAATAGTGACTGCTCACCCTCAAAGGATTGTAAAGAACATGCAAATACAGACAGACCATCTAGGAATGGAGTTGATGGGCATCTAGGAAATAGAGATGGACACTATATCGGCTGTGATGGACGACACTGGCTTGCGTATATTGGTTTGATGCTGCTGTTCTCAGCTACCGTGACTGCTGCCCAGGAAACCATTGACAGTGAACCCGGTGATGTAGGTAAGCTCCCCATAGTCTGCATAATTTCTTACGTTTAATTAAAGTCTTTTGAATACACCTGGGCTATTAAGTCATGTCTAGAAATCTTTAACCGCTAAAATAGGGATAAACTCTAAGAAAGTATACACTATGAAAAACACTCCTCTCTGTGTATAATATATACACTTGCCAGAGAGGTTGGTTAATTAAGGTTAAAGCCTGTCTACTACTCCAGGGTCCTTAAGGCTGTATTGCTACTCACTACAAGTCAAGGATGCCTTACATCACTAATATAGATACTGAAATAAAATCTAGGTTGATTGATTCATTGGTTTTAAAGTCTATCGTCTACTCTTATGTCATTAACGACCCTCGTATACCCGATACACTTCAAATCTATACAGTAGGTTATCCCGACGCTACAGGTTAGTACACAGAAAGGTGATTGTATACCGAAAGATTAATTTGATCCGTAGATTACTTTTGAAAATATCCTTGAATGACGATGTACGGGAAGACTGTGTAAGAAGATTGTTGACTGTTACCCACAATACTAGATGTCCTTGAAGGAAACATTTAAAGGTTTACCTTAATTGTTTCCCCTATTGTTTCTTCCTCTAACTTTTCGTCTATATTTTGTTCATAAATCCTGAAAGCCTCAACTTATCGGCTTCGGTTTTTCAATGCTTGTGTATGGTTCAAGATGTCAGAAGAACTGACATGTGCAAGTATTCTATAACTAAGGCTGTTGAACACATTCCCAGCGTACTAAACTGGCCCCAGTAACTTCCAAAATATTCAGCTGCGTAGCACCAAACGTTAATAAAAGAGTGAAATTCAAGTGTGTATCAGCAGATTTGTCAGTTATTTAAATAAAACAGTTTTATTCGTTTATCTTGTTAAATCATGTAAAATATATTTCAATTTACTTCTTCAGAACGACTTCGATGTTTAATAGATGATGTATCGTACGGTTAGGAGGTTACCAATTAAGTTTTATTTGTGTTCGAGCAAATTTGTCAATATTGCAAAACAGCTAAAAACTTTGGAATCGTTGAAATTCGTGTCATTACTGTAGAATAATCTGATTGGATTCAAATTATCACCACTGGCGTGGTTTCTTGAACTCAAGGTTCACGCCGTTGTTGGGTGATATAAGTCTCAATTTGCCAATTTTGTTCACTAAATAGGTATATTAATTTATATTCAATAATGAATACTTCTTCTAATCTGATACGGAATACTATGGAAAATGCGTTCTGTAAGTGGAATGATATCCCGTAAATTTAGGTCCCTAAAGATGCAAATTTGAAATTTTAATGAATTTATTAAAGTTGGAATCACATCAGTTACTGGAGAATGTCTTTTGCTTGTCTACTCTAAGAGGATCATTAAGGCTGCATAGTAACCTTTTTAAAACCATACACTAATACAGTACTGTATATGCCCTCGGAAACTGCATGATGGTCAACTTGATGTGACTTGTGGAACCAGAGATAACTCCGTGACGGTCACCTTGTTGTGACTGGTGGAGACAGAAAGTGCTGGCAGGTCTCCAGGAGTGGTGCAAGAATTTCTAAACATGGAGGCTGAAGAGTGGCTGTGTGGCTGGAAGAGGGAGCTGCTATAAGACTTTCTAGAAGCATTGTTACCATTATTTTCACTATTTTTTTTTTGTTTTTTTACACAGTCAGAAGTCTTCATAGATAATGAATAAAGTATACACAAGAAAACAGTTTCTGAATTAACTTGCATTCCTGCATTCCCATCGACAGACGTTTGTACAATAATAAATGCTATGTACACCTCGTTGGGACAAGTTAAATCTAATAGTGAATAAAGCATCGTGAAAGAAAATATGAAAATACTCTCTCTACTATTGCTATTTGACACCCATACAGAAGAAAAATCTAGTATATTGCTAGGCACCCTGAGGCAGATAAGGCCTGATAATCTCATAGGCTCCTTTAAGCAAAGGAAGCCTCACCCATGTCGTCCTCCTTTGCTCTGGAACACCAGAGAGCCCCAGCACTTAGCCACCCTGTTCGACATACATGACAACAATACGAACGACAATAAACAAAGAGCTACAAGAACTGCAACCGCCAGAAACACCCGTCAGTGGCCTGCTGGTCGGCGA
The DNA here is from genome assembly GCF_038502225.1 of Cherax quadricarinatus. Lineage (NCBI taxonomy): Eukaryota > Metazoa > Arthropoda > Malacostraca > Decapoda > Parastacidae > Cherax > Cherax quadricarinatus. Next base: position 15,860,520 of record NC_091381.1, read on the forward strand.
CCTTCTTGACATATGGAAAATATAGTAAAGTATGGAAATAAATGGTATAAAATACCGACACAATGGAAATATAAACACATATGCAGTATAATGTGATCCTTTATTGACTACGTTTCGCCCACACAGTGGGCTTTTTCAAGTCACAAACAGAACTGTTTGTGACTTGAAAAAGCCCACTGTGTGGGCGAAACGTAGTCAATAAAGGATCACATTATACTGCATATGTGTTTATATTTCCATATAGTAAAGTACTTGACGATTCTTGGTTCCTAGGACAAATCTTCCAAAGAGAGGAAGCAGGAATTAAGTGACTAGTTATATGGACAAGTATCTTCTCAACAGGTACTAAATATGTATCTTCTTAAGAGGCAGTAAATATGTATCTCTTTAACAGGTACTAAATATGTATATAGATATTTGTCTTTTGTGGGTTGCATTCTAAGTAAGGAGCTAACATACACTACAATGGAAATAAGCCACTTTGTTCTTGTATCTTTGGTTGTCCCGGCTTGTTTATCCTTATATTTTATTAATCCAATTTTATTAATCCAAATGGCACTGCTCACAGTAACAGATGTGATTACCTTATGCAGGCTACCTATCCTCTGTGATGGAACATTCTCTTGCGTATACCACCCATTCCTTGTGATAAAGTATTTTGTTTATACATGAAATTATCCCCTGTGATGGAGCATATTTTACGCATGCCATCCCTCCCTTGTGACATACTACCCATCCAATGTGATGGAGCATTTTTTTTTACGAATTCCACTCATTTTTTTGTAATAGAATATTATTATACGAATGCGTTCCATTCCTAGTGATGGATTTAACTTTACACATGCTTCCCATTCCCAGTTATGGAATATTTCATTATATATAATACCATTCCTTATGAGAGAGCATTAATTTAAGATACCATTGTTACTGATAGAACATTTCTCTATGTGTGATACCATTCCCTGTGAAGGAGTAATACTTCAAGCATGCCACCCATTTCATGTAGTGGAATATTGCTTCCTGTATACCAAATATATATACCCTGTAATAAAGTTGGTAGAATTACCGACAATATGTAAAGTAAAAGGACACAAGTGCAACGAATGTGACATTTATTGTGGCAACGTTTCGCTCTCCAGGAGCTTTATCAAACCATTACAAACAATACAGTGGTGACGTGTACTTAGCTCTGCGAAGACCTGTTTGTGTGCTCTCTGTGAATCTGAACCAGGATGCCCTCTCTTGAGCAACTTTACCAGCAGCTGAGAGAAGAGCTCAGATTTGCTAAGATGGAGATACGGCGATTAACGGAGGAGAACAAGAGGATTCGTAGTAATCCTCCTGTTGTGAGTCCCCAGGTTAAGAGGGGAGCTTGGTCAGTGGCCGGGCAACATGGAACCAAGCTGAAGATCAAGAAATCGGTTGGAGAGGCAGAAACAACGAGAAACCAGAAGACTACCGTGGAAACTTCCAACCCATTCTCGGTGCTACCCGACGAATGTGAGTGTTCTACTAAGAATGCCACAACGAGCACCAAAGAAGCATTGGCAGACGTGAGTGAGACATCCCTAGAAACCCCAACGAAGACCATCGAGAACGTCTTGACGAATTCTACAAGTGGTGTAATGCTACCTGGCGAATGCGAGTCGACTACTCGGAGCATCACGACGGACGACGCCAAGGAAGGTAAAAACATTGTTGTTGTTGGAGATAGCCAGATTAAGTACATGGATAGGGCATTCTGCTTGAAGGACAGGAGTAGGAGGCAGAGAGTGTGTTTTCCTGGGGCTGGGATGAAGGATATTGTTAGCCGTCTGGATGACATCATGAGAGGTAATGGGAGCAATCCTATTATCTGTCTCAGTGCTGGAGGCAACGATGTTGGCAGACGTAGGAGTGAGGACCTGATTAGCAGGTATAGGTCAGCAATAGAGATAATTAGGAGGAAGGGTGGGAAACCTGTCATATGTGGCATTTTGCCAAGGAGAGGAGTTGGAAATGAATGGTTGTCCAGAGCAATTGGTGTCAATTGCTGGCTGGACAAATACTGTAAGGAAAATGCGGTAACATTCATTGACAACTGGGACCTCTTCTATGGCAGAAATGACATGTATGCCAGGGATGGGGTTCACTTATCTAGGTGTGGGGTGGGAGCACTGGCCAACGCAGTGGAGGGAGCTGTTAGGTCTTTAAACTAGGAATAGTTAGTGGTATGGGTTTTTGCGGGAAAACTGTGAAGTCTCAGGGTAGTAATATGAGTACTAGGAGAACTAGTAATAGGCAAAATGAGATGGATATTGGAAAGCCAGTGGCACTAATTGACAAGGACAGTAATAGGTTTAGTTGAATAACAGAAAGGAGCAGGAAGGGTAAAGAGAGAGGAGGGTCTTTAAGTATTTATTACACGAATAGTCGCAGTGCTAGGAATAAGATGGACGAGTTGAGACTAGTTGCTAGTGCAGGTAACATAGATGTATTTGCCATTACTGAGACGTGGTTTAATTCAAAAAGTCGGGACATGCCTGCAGAATGTCACATTCAGGGTTTTAAATTGTTCCAAGTAGATAGAAGTATCGGGAAGGGGGGTGGGGTGGCATTGTATGTCCGAGATCGCTTGAACTGTTGCATAAAAACGGGTATTAAGTCTGAAGTAACACATACAGAGTCTGTTTGGATAGAATTTTCAGAGGGGCATGAAAAATTAACTTTAGGTGTGATATACCGTCCCCCAAATTTAGATAGGGACCAGGGGAGACTACTATGGGAGGAAATTGTTAGGGCCACAAGGCACGATAATGTAGTAATTCTAGGAGACTTTAACTTTACTCATATTGATTGGAATTTCTTGACTGGGAATTTAGAATCATACAACTTCTTAGAAGTAGTTCAGGATTGTTTTTTGATGCAGTTTGTGACAGAACCTACAAGGGGTAATAACCTGCTTGACTTAGTTTTGGCAAACAATGAATCCCTTGTTAATAATTTAGAAGTTTCAGAGGAACTGGGTGCTAGCGACCACAAATCAATTACATTTAGAATTGAATGGAAGTATGATAGTAGGGATAACTCAGTAACAGTCCCAGATTTTCGCTTAGCAGATTACGATGGGCTTAGAGAACACTTATCATCTGTTGACTGGGGTAACGAAGAGAGCTATCAATATGACAGTTTTCTGAACACAATACATGCTGCTCAAAGAGCGTTTATCCCTTATAAAGAAATTAGATCAAATAGAAATGACCCAATGAATGAATAATAGGCTGAAATATCTACTAGGGCATAAGAAAGGAATTTATAGGCGTATGAAAAGAGGCGAGGGTCATCTTATGAATCAGTATATTGACATTAAGAGGGACATTAAAAAGGGGATAAGAAAAGCTAAAAGGGACTATGAAATTAAAGTTGCTAGGGATTCTAAAACTAACCCAAAAACTTTTTTCCAGGTATATAGAACAAAAGTCAGAGATAAGATAGGTCCCCTTAAAAATAACTATGGGCATCTTACTGCTCGATTTTAAATAATTATTTTCTCTCGGTTTTTACACAGGAAGACACTAATAATATTCCGGTAATTAATTTTTATAGTGGGCCAGAAGAAGATAAATTATGTAACATCCCAGTCACTAGTGAAATGGTTGTGAAGCAGATAGACCAACTGAAGCAAAATAAGTCACCGAGTCCTGATGAGGTTTTTTTCTAGGGTTCTAAAGGAATGCAAAATGAAAGTCTGTGAACCATTAACTAATATTTTTAATTTATCTCTTCAAACAGGTGTAGTATCTGATGTGTGGAAGATGGCTAATGTAATTCCTATTTTTAAAACAGGGGACAAGTCGTTACCGTCAAATTACCACCCAATAAACCTGACCTCAATTGTAGGCAAATTACTAGAGTCAATTATAGCTCAAATTATAAGAAGCCATCTCGATAAGCATAGCTTGATTAATGATACTCAGCATGGATTCACAAGAGGCCGGTCTTGTCTAACTAAGATAGGTCCCCTTAAAAATAACTATGGGCATCTTACTGCTCGATTTTAAATAATTATTTTCTCTCGGTTTTTACACAGGAAGACACTAATAATATTCCGGTAATTAATTTTTATAGTGGGCCAGAAGAAGATAAATTATGTAACATCCCAGTCACTAGTGAAATGGTTGTGAAGCAGATAGACCAACTGAAGCAAAATAAGTCACCGGGTCCTGATGAGGTTTTTTTCTAGGGTTCTAAAGGAATGCAAAATGAAAGTCTGTGAACCATTAACTAATATTTTTAATTTATCTCTTCAAACAGGTGTAGTATCTGATATGTGGAAGATGGCTAATGTAATTCCTATTTTTAAAACAGGGGACAGGTCGTTACCGTCAAATTACCACCCAATAAACCTGACCTCAATTGTAGGCAAATTACTAGAGTCAATTATAGCTCAAATTATAAGAAGCCATCTCGATAAGCATAGCTTGATTAATGATACTCAGCATGGATTCACAAGAGGCTGGTGTTGTCTAACTAATTTATTAACTTTCTTCAGTAAAGCTTTTGAGGCTGTTGACCACGATAAAGAATTTGATATCATTTACTTAGATTTTAGTAAGGCATTTGATAGAGTTCCGCACCAAAGACTGTTGAAGAAAGTAGCAGCTCATGGCATTGGGGGAAGAGTGCTCTCGTGGATCGAATCATGGCTCACAGACAGGAAGCAGAGAGTGTCCATAAATGGGGTTAAATCAGAGTTGGGATCAGTAACAAGTGGCGTTCCACAGGGATCAGTCTTGGGCCCGTTGTTGTTTATAATGTATATCAATGATCTTGATGAAGGAATTACTAGTGATATGAGCAAATTCGCCGATGACACGAAGATAGGTAGGATAATTGATTCAAACGTAGATGTTATGGAACTTCAGGAGGATTTAAACAAACTCTACTCTTGGTCAGAAAAGTGGCAGATGCAGTTCAATGTAGATAAATGCAAGGTTCTGAAGCTCGGGAGTGTCCATAACCCTAGCACTTATAAGTTAAATAATGTAGAACTTAGCCATACAGATTGCGAAAAGGACTTGGGGGTTATGGTAAGCAGCAACCTTAAACCAAGACAGCAATGCCTAAGCGTACGTAATAAGGCAAATAGATTACTGGGATTTATATCAAGAAGTGTAAGCAACAGAAGTCCAAAGGTCATACTGCAGCTTTATACATCATTAGTAAGGCCTCACCTAGATTATGCAGCTCAATTCTGGTCTCCATATTACAGAATGGACATAAATTCGTTAGAAAACATTCAGTGTAGGATGACTAAATTAATACATAGCATTAGAAATCTTCCTTATGAAGAAAGATTGAAGACTCTTAAGTTACATTCACTTGTTAGACGAAGAATGAGGGGAGACCTGATCGAAGTGTATAAATGGAAGATAGGTATTAATAAAGGGGATATTAACAAGGTCTTGAGGATATCTCTCCAAGAGAGAACCCGCAGTAATGGATTTAAATTAGACAAGTTTAGATTTAGAAAGGACATAGGAAAGTATTGGTTTGGAAATAGGGTAGTTGATTGAACATTAAAATGGTATAAAATACCGACAGGTTGTTAGGTAAGACACATATGCAACAGTTAGGTATCTTTATTATGAAACGTTTCGCCTACACAGTAGGCTTCTTCAGTCAAGTACAGAAAAGTTGATAGAAGCAGAAGATACTTGAAGACGATGTAATCAGTCCATCACCCTTAAAGTTTTGAGGTGGTCAGTCCCTCAGTCTGGAGAATAGCATTGTTCCATAGTATGAAACAATATGGAGATGAAGTGACAGGATGGAGCTTTTATAGCGCCAAGAGGTGAGACGTAGGCCACTAGGAGAGGTAAGAACTCAGATGTTGAAAGGTCAGGTCCTTCTCAAATCCAGCCGCTCTCACTGGTGGATAAGTAGTTGATAAGTGGAACAGTCTACCTAGTTGGGTTATTGAGGCAAGGACTTTGAGTAGTTTCAAATTTAGGTTGGATAAGTACATGAGTGGGAGGGGTTGGATTTGAGTGGGACTTGCACATCGGAGCTTGTTTCTTGGGTGTCATTGAAAATTGGGTTGGTCAAATGTTTGTTAGTGGGATGAATTGTAAAGGACCTGCCTAGTATGGGCCAACAGGCCTGCTGCAGTGTTCCTCCTTTCTTATATTCTTATGTTCTTATGTAATACACGGACACAGAGGGTATATAAAGGCTCAGAGTGAGATGTAATACTAGTGAGGTACCATTTCGATGTTCACTAGTGGTAGTGGTGGTAGTAGTAGTAGTAGTAGTAGTAGTGGTAGTGACAAAAGTAATACAATATGGTACAGCAATTAATTCGTACATGAGTAAAAGGATATAAAAGCTATTACTTGGGTAACATAAAAATAGGTTGGACAAATAGTCTCTCCTGTTATACTATACAAAGCACATTACAGAGAGTGAACACTGTAACAAGCTGCCTCTTTCCACTCTATATTTGTCCAACCTATTTTTATGTTACCCAAGTAATAGCTTTTATATCCTTTTACTCATGTACGAATTAATTGCTCTACCATATTGTATTACTTTTGTCACTACCACTACTACTACTACTACTACTACTACTACCACTACCACTAGTGAACATCGAAATGGTACCTCACTAGTATTACACCTCACTCTGAGCCTTTATATACCCTCTGTGTCCGTGTATTGTTTGTAATGGCTTGATAAAGCTCCTGGAGAGCGAAACGTTGCCACAATAAATGTCACATTAGTTGCACTTGTGTCCTTTTACTTTACATATATATACCCTGCTGGGTTTATATTTCGCGACACGCTTGTGCTGTCATCTCGCGGCCTTAGGCCGCGAGATGACAGCACTGCTGCTTCGTTCTCGCTACCCTGTGAGACACGCTACAAGTAACAAGTCCCTCCGTCCTCTCTCTCACTCCCCTGCAGGATGGGGGCCCTGGCTGGCCCCCAGGACAAGCTCAAACAAACTGCCTCTATATGAACTACAACTGGGACCAGGTGAACCATGTCTTAAAGATATCTTAAGTAACATGGATCCAAACCATTGCCTTGAAAGGATCAATTTCCTGGCAGCTGAAGCATATTCAAGGCAAAGTCCCTTAATAAAGAAGAGAAGAAGTAAACTGGAGAGACAAAGACGCTCCCTCTACAGAAGACGACAAAGAATCACTGAGCTCCTCAAGAACGTTAGATTATGTGATACACGGAAATAAGCGCTGACCAGGGAAGTGGAAAGTATTGAACTTAAGTTAAAGGACTCATGCAGGATTCCGGAGAGACAGGAGGAGCTAAAACCGATTAGTGAAATTGAAAAACCACATCTATTATCGGGCCCTTGCTCAGACAAGATGGGATTTACACAGACGACAAGAAAAAATTGAGTTAGATACTGAAATCCCAATAGAACTCTGTGTATAGCGAGCCACCAAATGATTTTTTCATGAATGTCTCAAAACTCCATCAATGTACGCCAGATTTCCGACATTATCCTAACTCCGATAGATTTTGAGAAAGCAGTTGACAACATGCCCATGCACTCAGCCCCAGGCCCAGACTCGTGGAACTCTGTGTTAATTAAGAACTGCAAGAAACCCCTTTCGCATGTCCTAAGTATACTATAAAGAAGTAGCTTAGACATGGGTGAAATTTCACAGTCACTAAAAACTATGGACATAGCCCCACTCCGTAAAGGTGGCAGTAAAGCATTAGCTAAGAATTTTATACTTATAACTCTAATTTCCCACATCATAAGAACTTTGAAAGAGTGCTAAGAAGCACGATTGCAGACCACTTGGTTTCCCAAAAACTGCACAATACCAGGGCAACATGGGTTCAGAACAGGTCGCTCCTGCCTCTCACAACTGCTGGATCACTATGATATGGTCTTGGATGCACTGGAAGGAAAACAGAATGCAGATGTAATGTACATAGACTTTGCAAAAGCGTTTGACAAGTATGATCATGGCGTATTGGCGCATAAAATGCGTGCTAAAGAAATAACTGGCAAAGTGGACAGATGGCTCTTCAACTTTCTAACCAATCAAACACAAAGAGTAGTGGTCAACAGAGTTAAATCGGAGGCTGCCATAATGAAAAGCTCTGCTCCACAAGGCACAGTACTCACCCCCATCCTGTTAGTCATACAAATATCAGAAATAGACAGAGATGTAATCCACAGCACCGTGTCATCCTTTTCTAGACGATTCTTGGATATGCATGAGACTGTCATCTACTGAGGACACGGTTAACCTCCAAGAAGATATAAAACAAGATTTCCAATAGGCAACGGAAAACAATATGATATTTAGTAAAGACGAATTCCAACTACTCCGTTATGGAAAACTGGAGGAGATAATAACTAGAACTGAGAATACTACAAAATCTGATCATAGAACAGCGGAAAAATAATGTGAGGGACCTGGGAGTGGTAATGTCTGAGGGTCACACTTTCAAAGATCACAACAGTGCCACGATCATAACTGCAAAGAAAATGATAAGATGGATAATGAGAACATTCATAACATGAAACGCCCCCCCCCCCAAAAAAAAAATACCTCAGGCGGAGTTAGAATCCACGATCAGAGAGTCATAAAACCGACGCGTTAGCCACTGGACCAGCTGGCTATAATAATATTCGTCCAACTAGATACATTTAGGCACCACTGTGACCACAAATGCAAGTTTTTACAGACGAATCCCCAGCTAGCGTGGCGTGACGAACTCTAGCTCAAGTCCCCTGAAACCCATCAACAGTGGCTAACTCTTCGGTCTGGAGTTTTATGACTCTCAGATCGCTGGTTCTAACCCCGCCTGTGGTATGGTTTGCTTGCAATCGTGTCATTACGATTTTGTGAGTCATGTTGACGGCTTTGAGGGGACTTAAGCTAGAGTTCGTCACGGCCACGCTAGGTGGAGATTCATCTGTAAAAACTTGCATTTGTGGTCTCAGTGGTATCTACGCTAACCTTCCTATGGTGTATAAATATATCTAGTTGGACGAATATTATTATAGCCAGCTGGTCCAGTGGCTAACGCGTCGGTCTGGAGTTTTGTGACTCTCTGGTCGCGGATTCTAACCCCGCCCGTGGTATGGTTTGTTTGCAATCGTGTCATTACGATGTCGTGAATCAAGAGCTGCCAAGCCAGTGATGATCCTTTTCAAATCACTTATTCTCTTGGGGCTGGAATATTTCTGTACATTGACATCTCCGTTCTACGCAGGTGAAATTGCAGATCTAGAGAGTGTACAGAGAACCTTCACTGCACATATAAGTTCCATCAAACACATCAACTACTGGGAACGCTTAGAAGCACTTGACTTGTACTCGCTGGAACGCAGGCGAGAGAGATATATCATAATCTACACTTGGGAAATCCTAGAAGGAATCTTCCCGAATCTGCACACAGAAACCACTCCTTACGAAAGTAAAAGACTTAGCAGGCGGTGCAAAATACCAACCAATGAAAAGTTGGGGCGCTATTGGTACACTTAGAGAAAAGACCATAAGTGTCCGGGGCCCAGGACTGTTCAACAGCCTCCCACCATGCACAAGGGGAATTACCAATTGGCCCCTGGATGCCTTCAAGAGGGAGCTGGACAGATCCTATCGTCTGTGCCAGATCAGCCGGGCTGTGGTTCGTACGTTTGACTACGTGCGGCCAGCAGTAACAGACTGGTTGATCAGGCCTTGATCGACCGGGAGGCCTGGTCGTGGACCGGGCCGAGATGTTGATCTCCGGAATACCCTCCAGGTAGACTCCAGGTAGACTCCAGGTAGACTCCAGGTAGACTCCAGGTAGACTCTAGGTAGACTCCAGGTAGGTAAGAAGCCAATAAAGTTCAACGTTGCCTCCGAACAGTAATTATCCTACATACAGCCAAACGGAAGGAAGATGAAGATGTTGTCACAACTTCGACTCTTGCGACCAGCATCCATCCTACAATAAGTTATCCTGATGTCGTGTCTGCGCCTCTCAGACATAGGTATAAGCAGAATTCTCTTCCAAATATGCTGGATTTCCTTGGGAATTGCTAGCGGCGTCACTGGGTACCATGCTGTTTCCAAGTCAAGTGTTTAGCTTCACCTGTATGTTGCTGCTGTTGTTTCAATTTAACATGACAGTTTCAGCACGTCAGAGGTGAGATTTTTTTGGAGTGTCTGCGTCCAGTGTGGTAGAATTCACCCTGTCTTCCACATGTGTATGTGAGGTAGAGAGGAGTGGCGGGCCCTTCCCTTACCACACGCCACCCACGCTCCCTCCGTCATCACCACTCACCCACTACCCAATCCCTCTATGCTGTTTCTTTGTAAATTTCGTGTGAATTCCAGGCCAGAGCTGTGTCTCTGAGCGCCTGAGGTCACTCGAAGCCATGTGGATTACGACGCCACGTGTCGATAAAGCCATGTGGATCAGTAACCTGCGTGGATCAACAAGCCAATTGATTTGCCAGGCTGTGTGGATAATCATGCCACGTGATGTCCAAAGTCACATTTTGTCCATGCCTGATCAAGCAACATATCCAAGCTACATGCTGTTGTCTGCTGCCTGACGTCACCCCAGGACGTCACCAGGTCACCCAGAACGTTACCTGACGTCACGTCGCGGTGCCACCCTAGGGCATTGCCATATCACCAGTGATGTCACCCCACGACATCACCACACGACGTCATGCCTGACATCACCCCATGATGTAACATCGACAGTGTTAATTTGCAGTTTCTATAGCTAGCAATTTAAGTTGTTTTCACAATAATGTCTAGAACGGCTGGGAGAAGATATGTTCAAAGTTACAGTAACGTATTGTCACGTGATAATTCGTCTCAGTGTTCTCATATGTTCGTGAATGCCTTAGTGTCGATTTTTGCACTGAGAAGCATCATTTGCTAGTGCAAGCCATGTTGTAATTACATTATAGCATGTTCAGTGCGGGTGTGCAAGTTTTCCATGTGTTCCGATGAGGTGGTCTGAGCCCAGATGAGTGTGTAGACCACTGTGTGGTCTGACCCCAGACCATTGCAACACCCTCGTGTTACATATGACCCTGTGACCGTTTGTTAACTGACGCTAGCCAGTCCAGGCGTCAGACACTTGAGTCGTCTGAGCACCTTGTATAGAGAGTACTTAATTACGCTCGCTGTTCTTGTAGGTATCATGTCTGAGTCTTCCCTACTGCGACTCCCGCATAGCCGAGTCATCCATGATACAATTCACTCTCCCCGGCACCACTAAGTTGTGCGCCACTGCGACAGTACAAGTCATGAAGAGTCTTCCTGAGTCGCACGGCCAGAAGAAGTCATGCCCAGATGCCGAGTTCTGACGACGCCTCAGTCAAGCGCACTAGCAGGTTGTGTCCCAGGTTGAGTGAACCTAGCAGCGACTACCCCATGATGACTGCTTCACTGTTCCGGACGAGACAATACCCTGATATGTAGCCCAACCTGTCCCGACGCAGAAAGGCATGCAGTGATGCCCACCGAGTCTGTGCTGACACACCATGTTCTCAGCACAACCCCTTTTCTTTTTTTTTCTTCCCTCCTTGTAGGATTTTCTTTCTATTTATATATGTTTACGCCCTGTTGCTGCGAGAGAGAGATTGAGCTTTATTCAGTCACTTGATATGGTCGAGGACGACAGGTGCGTAGCTCCATCCAGGTGATGTATACCTTGTTGGATTTATATTTTGCGCCATGCTTGTGCTGCCATCTCGCGGCCTTAGGCCTAGTTTCAGTCCGTGAGCTACTGCCTCGTTCTCATCATCCTGGCAGACACGTTACAAGCAACGAGTCCTTCCCTCCTCTTTCCCTCGCAGGCTGGGGGCCCTGGCTGACCCCCAGGGCAAGCCCAGACACACTGCCTCTAGTAAGAACCCAGTTAAGACCAATATCACCTCTGAAGAGTATTATTACACTACCAAATACCACATTGATATAAATATTCCAAGTAATGGAATAATTCTTCTTTTTTGGCAACCATTCCCTGTAATGGTGTATTGCTTCATATATACCACCCATTCCTTGTGATGGTGTATTGCTTTATATATACCACCCATTCCTTGTGATGGTGTATTGCTTCATATATACCACCCATTCCCTGTGATGGTGTATTGTTTCATATATACCACCCATTCCCTGTAATGATGTATTGCTTCATATATACCACCCATTCCCTGTGATGGTATATTGCTTTATATATACCACCCATTCCCTGTGATGGTGAATTGCTTTATATATACCACCCATTCCCTGTGATGATGTATTGCTGTATATATACCACCCATTTCCTGTGATGGTGTATTGCTTTATATATACCACCCATTCCCTGTGATGGTGAATTGCTTTATATATACCACCCATTCCTTGCGATGGTGTATTGCTTCATATATACCACCCATTCCCTGTGATGGTGTATTGTTTCATATATACCACCCATTCCCTGTGATTGTGAATTGCTTTGTATATGCTACCCATTCCCTGTGATGGTGTATTGCTTCATATACACCACCCATTCCCTGTGATCTACCTACCTGGAGTCTACCTGGAGGGCATTCCGGGGATCAACGCCCCCGCGCCCGGTCCACGACCAGGCCTCCCGGTGGATCAGGGCCTGATCAACGAGGCTGTTACTGCTGGGCGCACACAATCCAACGTACGAACCACAGCCCGGCTGATCCGGCCCCGTCTTTAGGTATCTGTCCAGCTCCCTCTTGAAGACAACCAGGGGTCTTCCCGTAATGCCCCTTATTGCTGGTGGGAGGCTGTTGAACAGTCTTGGGCCCCGGACACTTATTGTGTTTTCTCTTAGTGTGCCAATGACTTTTCACTGGGGATGTGTTGCATCGCCTGCCAATTCTTTTGCTTTCATATGGAGTGACTGCTGTGTGCATATTAGGGACCAGTCCCTCCAGAATCTTCCAGATGTAGATTATGATATATCTCTCTCGCCTGCGCTCTAGTGAGTACAAGTCAAGTGCTTCCAGGCGTTCCCAGTAGTTAAGGTGTTTGATGGAACGTATACGTGTAGTAAAGGTTCTCTGTACATTCTCTAGCTCTGCAATTCCACCTGCCTTGAATGGGGATGTTAATGTGCAGCAGTATTCCAGCCTAGAAAGAATAAGGGATTTAAAAAGGATCATCACTGGCTTAGCATCTCTTGTCTTGAATGTTCTCATTATCCATCCTATCAGTTTCCTAGCAGATGTGATAGTGGCATTGTTGTGGTCCTTGAAGGTGAGGTCTTCGGACATTACCTCACCCAGGTCCATCACATTATTTTTCCTCTCTATTGTGTGACTGGAGTTTGTAGTATACTCACTTCTAGTTATTATTTCCTCCAGTTTTCCATAACGGAGTAGTTGGAATTTGTCTAATTGAAAATCATATTGTTCTCTGTTGCCCATTAGAAAACTTGGTTTATATCTTCTTGGAGCTTTGCCGTGTCCTCAATGGATGACACTCTTATGCAGATCCTAGTATCATCTGCAAAAGATGATGCAGTGCTGTGGTTTACATCTCTGTCTATGTTTGATATGAGAATATGGAACAGGATAGGTGCGAGTACTGTGCCTTGTGGGACAGAGCTTTTCACTATGGCAGCATCTGATTTAACTCTGTTTACCACTACTCTTTGTGTGCGACTGGTTAAAAAGTTGAAGATCCATCTGCCTACTTTGCCGGTTATCCCTTTAGCACTCATTTTGTGTGCTATTACACCATGGTCGCACTTGCCGAAGGCTTTTGCAAAAGTCTGTGTATACTACGTCCGCATTCTGTTTGTTTTCCAGTGCATCTAGAACCATATCGTAGTAGTCAAGCAGTTGCGAAAGGCAGGAGCGGCCTGCTCTGAAACCATGTTGCCCTGGGTTGTGCAATTTTTGGGAGTCCAGGTGGTTTGCTATCCTGCTTCTCATAACTCTTTCAAAGATTTTTATGATGTTGGACGTTAAAGCTAATGGTCTTTAGTTTTTAGCTACTGCTTTGCTGCCACCTTTATGGAGTGGGGATATATCTGTTGTTTTTAGTGATTGTGTAATCTCGCCTGTGTCTAAGCTCCTTCTCCATAGCATACTTAGGGCCCGTGAGAGGGGTTTCTTGCAGTTTTTAATGAACACCGAGTTCCACGAGTCTGGGCCTGGGGCTGAGTGCATGGGCATGTCGTCGATGGCTTTCTCAAAGTCTAGTGGAGTTAAAGTTATGTCATAAATCTGGCCTACATTGGCAGGGTTTTGAGGCTCATTCATGAAAAAAATGTTTGGATCCTCTACCTTTAAACTGATTAGTGGGTCTCTGAACACTGAGTCACACTGTAGTTTCAGTATCTCGCTCATTTCTTTGTTGTCGTCAGTGTAGGATCCGTCTTGTCTGAGCAGGGGCCCTATACTAGAAGTGGTTTTTGACTTGTTTTTGGCATATGAAAAGAAATATTTCGAATTTCTGTCAATTTCATTAATCGCTTATAGCTCCTCTTGTCTCTCCTGGATCCTGTATGAGTCCTTTAACTTCAACTCAATATTTTCCACTTCCCTGGTTAGCACTTCCTTCCGTGTATCAGATAATCTAGCATTCTTGAGGAGCTCAATGATTCTTCGTCTTCTCCTGTACAGGGAGTGTCTCTCTCTCTCCAGTTTACTTCTTCTTTTCTTTCGTTTTGTAGGAATATACCTTGAACATACTTCAGCTACCAGGAGGGTGATCTTTTCGAGGCATTGGTTAGGGTCCATGTAATTTAGAATATCCTCCCAGCATGTTTCATTTAGGGCATAGTTTACCTGATCCCAGATGATGTTCTTGTTGTTGAAGTTGAATTTGGTAAAGGTACCCTCATAACTGAATGCATCTTGCCGATCAGAACTCCTGCGCATGCAAGTCTAGACTTCGATTAGATTGTGATCAGAATTTGTTGTTTTTGATATTGTTATATTCCTTACCAGGTTCTCATTATTTGTGAAAATAAGGTCCAGTGTGTTCTCCAGTCTTGTTGGCTCCACTATCTGCTGACTTAGGGTTATGGTGTATTGCTTCATATATCCCAACCATTCGCTGTGATGGTGCATTGCTTCATATATACTACCCATTCCCTGTGATGGGGTATTGATTTATTTATACCACCCATTCCCTGTGATGGTGTATTGCTTCATTTATACCACCCATTCCCTGTGATGGTGTATTGCTTTATATATACCACCCATTCCTTGTTATGATGTATTGCTTTATATATACCACCCATTCCCTGTGATGGTGTATTGCTTTATATATACTACCCATTCCCTGTGATGGTGTATTGCTTCATATATACCACCCATTCCCTGTAATGGTGTATTGTTTCAAATATACCTCCCATTCCCTGTGATGGTGTATTGCTTCATATATACCACCCATTCCCTGTGATGGTGAATTGCTTTATATATACCACCCATTCCCTGTGATGGTGTATTGCTTCATATATACCACCCATTCCCTGTAATGGTGTATTGTTTCAAATATACCTCCCATTCCCTGTGATGGTGTATTGCTTCATATATACCACCCATTCCCTGTGATGGTGAATTGCTTTGTATATACTACCCATTCCCTGTGATGGTGTATTGTTTCATATATACTACCCATTCCCTGTGATGGTGTATTGCTTCATATATACTACCCATTCCCTGTGATGGTGTATTGCTTCATATATACCACCCATTCCCTGTGATGGTGAATTGCTTTGTATATACTACCCATTCCCTGTGATGGTGTATTGTTTCATATATACTACCCATTCCCTGTGATGGTGTATTGCTTCATATATACCACCCATTCCCTGTGATGGTGAATTGCTTTGTATATACTACCCATTCCCTGTGATGGTGTATTGTTTCATATATACTACCCATTCCCTGTGATGGTGTATTGCTTCATATATACCACCCATTCCCTGTGATGGTGTATTGCTTCATATATACCACCCATTCCCTGTGATGGTGTATTGCTTCATATATACCACCCATTCCCTGTGATGGTGTATTGTTTCATATATACCACCCATTCCCTGTGATGGTGTATTGCTTCATATATACCACCCATTCCCTGTGATGGTGTATTGCTTCATATATACTACCCATTCCCTGTGATGGTGTATTGCTTCATATATACCACCCATTCCCTGTGATGGTGTATTGTTTCATAAATACTACCCATTCCCTGTGATGGTGTATTGTTTCATATATACCACCCATTCCCTGTGATGCACTATGATAGTATATTCATCATAGCTAAATACAAATAATGTTTCGTCTAATATTATGAATTACTGTTTTTATTGTTATTGTTGTTTTTTCATTATTTTTATTATTGTTGTTGTTGTTGTTGTTGTTGTTGTTGTTGTTGTTGTTGTTGTTGTTGTTGTTGTTGTTGATGATATTGTTATTGCTGGTATTATCATTATTGTCCAAACTGTGATTAAATAGTAATAATTATAATAATAATAATAATAATGATAATAATAATAATAATAATAATAATAATAATAATAATAATAATAATAATAATAATAATAATAATAATAACAATAATAATAATAATAATAATAATAATAATAATAATAATATCATCATCATTTATTTACCTAATTATCATTGAATTCAGCAAGAAGGGCAGCTCTAATTCCTTGGATTAAGAGTCCCTTACTAGCAATAAGGATTCTCAAATTGAATGGTCTAAAACTGTAAACTGATTTACGGGTCAGTGTTGCTCAATGCAGAGGTCTACTCAGCAGCTCTACTCAGCAGCTTTACTAAGCAGCTCTGGTCAGCAGCTCCTCATAGCTAGTACATAAAGCTCCACCTTATAGATGTCCATAAATAGTATGCAGAGCTCCACGTTGGAGCCTATCATAATTTTCACGTGGCGCTTCATGTTACAGCCCTTCATAAATTACATGTAGAGCTCTACGTTAGACTCTTTCATAAAGAGCATGTACAGCTCCCATTAGAGTCCATTATTACATGTACATCTCTTTCTCAGAGCACATCATATTGACGTATAGCTCTTTTCTCTAGAATGCGTCATAATAAAATAAGACTTTCACTCTAAAGTTCATCATAAATATGACGTAGAACTCTGTCTTAGAACACATAATAATTAACATGAAGATATCCATCCCACAGCCCATATTAAATAACATGAAAATTTCACTATTCACCCCCTCATGAACAACATGTAGAGCTGTCCTCTAGAGTTTATCATACACACCATGTAGAGCTTGACCCAAGATCCCGTCAAAAAATATAACACAGGATGTGTTTCCTGTGTAGAAAAATGTGAAAGGTTGTTGAGGCAGCCCGTCTACTGCGTCCTGTCTCCACTTTATGGTACAGAACGACAAAAAATAAACAGAGGATATGATAGGAAGAAGAGGAAAATTTCTCGAGAGGCGGAAAAAGTGTACCGTAGGACACAACCGGACGCAAAACACACAGATGGTTCACATGGACATGTGGACATATTGTTGAAGCCTATGATTGTTCAGGAAGTGGAATGATGTTGATGAAGAAGGAAAGGAGGAATCTATAATCAGCTTCAGGAACAGTAAAACTCGGGGCCAGGAACTGAGACTCTACCTTTGCAACCGTACAGAGGAGTGTACAATGTTGCAAAATATCTTAGTATTAGGAAAAGACAAGTGCAGTTACACTGACAGTTTAAGTGTATGTAGAATATATACTATAACAATGATATAAGCAGAAAACAACAATAGCAATAATAATAATAATAATAATAATAATAATAATAATAATAATAATAATAATATCAATAAAAGTAATTATAATAATATTATTATTTTATTATTATATGTAACTATTATTAACATAATATCTATCATTATTCTACTAATGGGTAAAGGTTAAACTTGACTGGGTCATGTTACACTAGAAAAATAATGGTAATTATATTTCCTTCTTGAAGAGGAAGAATATCTCCAGCACCCTGGATCAAGAGTAAGGAAGCTCAGGCTTCCCCATCTCGTTCTTTAAGCAAAAACCCCACTGCAAGACGGAGAAATTCTGTTTCCTTTTATTTTTCATATTTATGGTTAAATACACGTTCATACAGGTTAAAAAGTCCTGCCCAACCCTTTTCTCACCTAATTTACAAAAATAATTTTCATGGAAAATTAGACAAATGCAGTAGGCTATAATGCGATCCTTTATTGTCTACATTTCGCCCACACAGTGGACTTAATGAAGTCAACCCCATATGTTTATGACTTGATAATGCTCACTATGTGGGCGAAACGTAGTCAGTGAAGAATCGCATTATATTGCATTTTGCTTATTTTTCCATGGTGTCGGTATTTTACATCATTAATATCAAAAATATTCATAAATGTAAACTGAGAAATTTAGATGGTTATATCTATGTGAATGATAACGTGTATAATGCGAATGGGTTGTCTATAAATAACGTTTTCTTTCTGTGGTGAACTTATTAATATTTTCTCCAACAGACTGTATAGTGAAGTACGTCATGCAGAATGACTCTTCGCCAAAGTACCACTTCAGAGAAGACGCGTTCGTGCTGGGTTTCCTTCCTATAGAGCCAACACATCAGGTTCTCATTGGACTCAATATTTCTCTTTACTCTAAACACGGCAAAGCCATCTTATCTGTGAAGCTCTCATCTTCAAATGACTCACTTATGGAGTGTTACATCAACGACCAAATCACCGAGTCAAGTCTAATTGGATATTTCGAAAGCCAAATTGATTTTGACTGGCAGCACATCAATATATCTGTCGAGAACAAAAGGTTGGTTATAAACGGAAGTTACGTGATGTGCCCAAACACACTTGTGGAAGATATGTCACCATTCATAGATGTGACACCAACCACTGCACCCATCTATCTGGTTCAAAACTGTCGACAAGGTGAGTGTTTAAACTTCTTTACAAAATTCAGTTCACAGCCATCGCAGAGCCGCCCAGTTAAGTCGATTAAAAAATAGGTACCTACTTCTAGGTCCTAGGATACTGAAAAACAGATACCTATTTACTACTGGGTGAAACAGAATAAAACGCGTAAGACGACTAACAAAAAGATTCTCGTTTTCTTTTAGGTGAGAGGGGCGAGAGGGGGAATGACCATAAACTGATATCCATTTACTGCTAGGTGAATAAGATGAAGAGGTCAATGAAAACTAACACTCAAATATTTAAACAGGTGCAACAGATTTAAGAAGACTAAACCTAGATACCTAATTACTTTCAATTGAGCATGAACAGGAACTGTACAACAACTAGCACCTAGATACCTCTTTATTTGTAGGTGAACAAGGATAAGTGGTGTAAGGAGACTAACACCCAGACACCTAATTACTGCTAGGTGAACAGGGAAAATAGGAGATAGAAGATCAACACCCTTATACTTATTTACTAGTAGGAAAACGGGCAAAATGTGTAAGGAGATTGTGCCCGGACCTTCATAGATGTAATAAGAATGACGCCAGTGATCTATTTACGACAGGAAAAGCAAGTACAGAGACTAACACATAGGTACCTGTTTACAGATAGGTGAACAAGAATAACAGATGTAAGATGATTAACATGCGGCAAGTTATTATTAGGTATCCCCAAAGGGGATGTATGAGAGACAGAAAGAATTTTTGGTTCATTCTTCTCCAAGGCTCTCTCTCGTTCATAATTTGAGAGGCCTGACACGAACAGTTATAAAACTGTAAGTAAGTTGTATTGTAACTAAGGCAAAATAAACTCATTTTCTTTACCTGGAGAGAGTTCCGGGGGTCAACACCCCCGCGGCCCGGTCTGTGACCAGGCCTCCTTAGGT
This sequence comes from Cherax quadricarinatus, assembly GCF_038502225.1. Taxonomy (NCBI): domain Eukaryota; kingdom Metazoa; phylum Arthropoda; class Malacostraca; order Decapoda; family Parastacidae; genus Cherax; species Cherax quadricarinatus. The sequence continues at coordinate 15,880,357 of NC_091381.1, forward strand.
CAGTGTCCCAGGATGCGACCCACACCAGTCGACTAACACCCAGGTACCCATTTTACTGATGGGGAACATAGACAACAGGTGGAAAGAAACACGTCCAATGTTTCTACTCTGGCTGGGAATCGAACCCAGGCTCTCACCGTGTGAAGCGAGAGCGTTAACCACCAGGCCACCGGGGCAAGTTCAAGTACTATTTTATCATTTATATTTATCCCTTTCCTGATTTTGTTTCCCGTAAAATCACGTCAGGAAGACACGTTTAATTGTTCTCAAATTTTCAACAGTGGTATTTCCTACTCAATAGAAGGTTGGGATTGCTATTATAGAGTGTAGGTTTCTTTTGGGCAATTAAATTTTATAATTCGTAGTTTATAAGTCTGTTGAGTATACCTGGTAAAGTGTATGGTAGAGTTATTATTGAAAGAATTAAGAGTAAGACAGAGAGTAGGATAGCAGATGTACAAGGAGGTTTCATGAAAGGTAGGGGGAGTGTAGACCAAGTGTTGCGGTACACAGAGTGTAACATTAGTCCTCTGATCCTTGATAGGGTATCAGTTGCTACGTTGGCTATTGGGTAGAACTCCAATAGCAACAAGGTTTTAGTGTTAACCGAAGACTTTCTTTGTTAACCTTCTTTCTGTAGGATGATCTAGACTAGTAAAATCCGTGTCTTTAATAGTAATAAAACTTATATAGGATCTTCATATCTATATGAACCATAATCTTAATAAAGAGCAATAAAATTATTTTTTTCCTTTGCACAAAGGATAGTTATATATACACTGCTATTGTTAGGACACAAAAGTTTACTGGGAAGACATAATTCCCGATAATAGAGTTAGGCAATCTATATATGACATGAAGTAAATGATAGTTGCTAACACAACCCTTATAAATGTCTTTACAGAGACATTAAATTCAAATTATCCATACAGGAAGTTTTATCGATAATCCCGTGTAAGGGATATGTATATGAAGAGAGAACTCTTAGAAATCAGAGAGTGAGTGTTGTGAACTTACTGACTGTACCAATGAGCGGTAAGCTGACGTCAGGTTAGATCACGTGACTGAGGGAGACAGACCAGTACCTGAACTAGTAACCGGTACTCTAACTAATGGTTTCCCACTAAATCACTTAATATTAACGCCTAACAAAATATTATAAAACAATATTAGTATTAATATGTATTATATATATATATATATATATATATATATATATATATATATATATATATATATATATATATATATATATATATATATATATATATATATATATGTATATATATATATATGTATATATATATATATATATGTATATATATGTGTGTGTGTGTGTGTGTGTGTGTGTGTGTGTGTGTGTGTGTGTGTGTGTGTCGTGCCGAATATGTAAAACTGGTCAATTAGCAAGAACTCATTTAAAATTAAGTCCTTTCTAAAATTTTCTCTTATACGTTTAGAGATATATTTTTTTCATTAATGTTAATGTAAAAAAATTTAATTTTGCACCAAAGGAATCTTAGAAAACTTACCTAACCTTATTATAACAAGAACAATTTATTTTAGCCTAACCCAACTATATATATTTTAGATTTGTTTACAGAAATTTAATACTAAACAAACACAGTGAAATATATTTTTTTCGTTAGGTTAAGAATGATTTTGGCGAAATTATTGCATTCACAAATTTTCACTTGTCCTATATGGTAAGATGAGAGTTGCTATTTAAGACAAGATCGCAAATTCTGCCTATTCGGCACGACATATATATATTTATATATATATATACATATATATATATATATATATATATATATATATATATATATATATATATATATATCTATATATATATATATATATAATATATATATATATATATGTATATATATATATATATATATATATATATATATATATATATATATATATATATATATGTATATATATATATGTATATATATATATATATATATATATATATATATATATATATATATATATATATATATATATATATATATATATATATATATATATATATATTATATATATATATATATTATTTTTTTATTAACCAAGGCAGGGTGACCCGAAAAAGAAAAACTTTCATTATTCATTCCATCACTGTCTTGCCAGAAGGGTGCTTTACACTACAGTTTTTAAACTGCAACATTAACACCCCTCCTTCAGAGTGCAGGCACTGTACTTCCCATCTCCAGGACTCAAGTCCGGCCTGCCGGTTTCCCTGAATCCCTTCATAAATGTTACTTTGCTCACACTCCAACAGCACGTCAAGTATTAAAAAGCATTTGTCTCCAATCACTCCTATCACACACGCTCACGCATGCTTGCTGGAAATCCAAGCCCCTCGCACACAAAACTTCCTTGACCCCCTCCCTCCAAACTTTCCTAGGCCTACTCCTAACCCGCCTTCCTTCCACTGCAGACTGATACACTCTTGAAGTAATTCTGTTTCGTTCCATTCTCTCTACATGTCCGAACCACCTCAACAACCCTTCCTCAGCCCTCTGGACAACAGTTTTGGTAATCCCGCACCTCCTCCTAACTTCCAAACTACGAATTCTCTGCATTATATTCACACCACACATGGCCGTCAGACATGACATCTCCACTGCCTCCAGCCTTCTCCTCGCTGCACCATTCATTACCCATGCTTCAAACCCGTATAAGAACGTTGGTAAAACTATGCTCTCATACATTCCCCTTTTTGCTTTCAAGGACAAAGTTCTTTGTCTCCAGAGACTCCTAAGTGCACCGCTCACCCTTTTCCCCTCATCAGTTCTATGATTCACCTCATCTTTCATAGACCCATCCGCTGACACGTCCACTCCTAAATATCGGAATACATTCACCTCCTCCATATTCTCTCCCTCCAATCTGATATCCAATCTTTCATCACCTAATCTTTTTGTTATCCTCATAACCTTACTCTTTCCTGTATTCACTTTTAATTTTCTTCTTTTACACACCCTACCAAATTCATCCACCAACCTCTGCAACTTCATATTCAGAATCTCCCAAGAGAACAGTGTCATCAGCAAAAAGCAACTGTGACAACTCCCACTTTATGTGTGATTCTTTATCTTTTAACTCCACGCCTCTTGCCAGGACCCTCGCATTTACTTCTCTTACAACCCCATCTATAAATATATTGAACAACCACGGTGACATCACACATCCTTGTCTAAGGCCTACTTTTACTGGGAAATAATCTCCCTTTTTCGTACATACTCTAACTTGAGTCTCACTATCCTCGTAAAAACTGTTCCCTGTTTTCAGTAACCTACCTCCTATACCGTACACCTGCAACATCTGCCACATTGCCCCCCTATCCACTCTGTCATACGCCTTTTCCAAATCCATAAATGCCACAAAAACTTCTTTAGCCTTATCTAAATACTGTTCACTTGTATGTCTCACTGTAAACACTTGGTCTACACACCCCCTGCCTTTCCTAAAGCCTCCTTGTTCATATTCTATCCTATTCTCCGTCTTACTCTTAATTCTTTCAATAATAACTCTACCATACACTTTACCAGGTATACTCAACAGACTGAACCCCCTATAATTTTTGCACTCTCTTTTGTCCCCTTTGCCTTTATACAAAGGAACTATGCATGCTCTCTGCCAATCCCTAGGTACCTTACCCTCTTCCATTCATTTATTAAATAATTGCACCAACCACTCCAAAACTATATCCCCACCTGCTTTTAACATTTCTTTCTTTATCCCATTAATCCCAGCTGCCTTACCCCCTTTCATTTCATCTACTGCCTCACGAAATTCCCCCACACTCACAACTGGCTCTTCCTCAGTCCTATAAGATGTTATTCCTCCCCGCTCTATACACTGAATCGCAGCTTCCCTATCTTCATCAACATTTAACAAGTCCTCAAGCTATTCCCTCCATCTTCCCAATACCTCTAACTCTCCATTCTTATTTTCAACAAAATATTTTGGCAACATCTCACCCACTCTCTCATTTGCTCTCTTTTTACATTTCTTCACAACTCTCTTTACCTCTCTCTTTTTCTCCATATACTCTTTCTTCCTTGCATCACTTGCACTTTGTAAAAACTTCTCATATGCTAACTATTTCTCCCTTACTACTCTCTTTACATCATCATTCCACCAATCGCTCCTCTTCTCTCCCTCACCCACTTTCCTATAACCACAAACTTCTGCTGAACACTCTAACACTACATTTTTAAACCTACCCCATACATCTTCGACCCCATTGCCTATGCTCTCATTAGACCATCTATCCTCCTACAGTTGTTTATATCTTACCCTAACTGCCTCCTCTTTTAGTTTATAAACCTTCACATCTCTCTTCCCTGATGCTTTTATTCTCCTTGTATCCCATCTACATTTTACTCTCAGTGTAGCTACAACTAAAAAGTGATCTGATAAATCTGTGTCCCCTCTATAAACATGTACATCCTGAAGTCTACTCAACAGTCTTTTATCTACCAATACATAATCCAACAAACTACTGTCATTTCGCCCTACATCATATCTTGTATACTTATTTATCCTCTTTTTCTTACAATATGTATTACATATAACTAAACCCCTTTCTATGCAAAGTTCAATCCAAAGGGCTCCCATTATCATTTACACCTGGCACCCCAAACTTACCTACCACACCCTCTCTAAAAGTTTCTCCTACTTTAGCATTCGGGTACCCTACCACAATTACTCTCTAATTTGGTTCAAAGTTACTATACATCCACTTAACATCTCCCAAAATCTCTCTCTCTCCACTACACACCTCTCTTGTACAGGTGCATACACGCTCATTATGACCCACCTTTCGCATCCAACCTTTATTTTAATCCACATAATCCTTGAATTTACACATTCATACTCTCTCTTCTCCTTCCATAACTGATCCTTCAAGATTATTGCTACAAAGTTTTCCAGTGGGCAACGGTAAACAATATGATGTTCAATGAGGTCAAATTCCAACTACTCCGTTATGGAAAACTGGAGGAGATAATAACTAGAACAGAGTATACTACTGACTCCGGCCATACAATAGAGCGGAAAAATAATGTAAGGGACCTGGGAGTAGTAATGTCTGAGGATCTCACTTTCAAGGATCACAACAGTGCCACGATCGCACGTGCAAAGAAAATGATAGGATGGATAATGAGAACTTTCAAAACGAGAGATGCCAAGCCCATGATGATCCTTTTCAAATCACTTGTTCTCTCTAGGCTGGAATACTGCTGTACATTAACATCTCCATACAAAGCAGGTGAAATCGCAGATCAAGAGTGTACAGAGATCCTTTACTGCACGTATAAGTTCTGTCAAGCACCTTAACTACTGGGAACGCTTGGAAGCACTTGACTTGTACTCGTTGGAACGCAGGAGGGAGAGATATATCATAATCTACACTTGGAAAATCTTGGAAGGAATGGTCCCAAATCTGCACACAGAAATCACTCCCTACGAAAGTAAAAGACTGGGCAGGCGATGCAAAATGCCGCCAATAAAAAGTAGGGGCGCCATTGGTACACTAAGAGAAAACAACATAAGTGTCCGGGGCCCAAAACTGTTCAACAGCCTCCCATCAAGCATTAGGGGAATTGCCAATAAACCCCTGGCTGCCTTCAAGAGAGAGCTGGACAGATACCTAAAGTCAGTGCCGGATCAGCCGGGCTGTGGCCCGTACGTCGGACTGCGTGCGGCCGGCAGTAACAGCCTAGTTGATCAGGCCCTGATCCATCGGGAGGCCTGGTCATGGACCGGGCCGCGGGGGCGTTGATCCCCGGAATAACCTCCAGGTAACCTCCAGGTAACCCCTTCCTTAGCTCTCTCTCAGATACCCCAGATTTAATCCCATTTATTTCCCCCCACCGAAACTCCCCTACCCCCTTCAGCTTTGTTTCGCTTAGGGCCAGGACATCCAACTTCTTTTCATTCATAACATCAGCAATCATCTGTTTCTTGTCATCTGCACTACATCCACGCACATTCAAGCATCCCAGTTTTATAAAGTTTTTCTTTTCTTTTTTAGTAAATGTCTACAGGAGAAGGGGTTACTAGCCCATTGCTCCCGGCATTTTAATTGTCTCGTACGACACACATGGCTTACGGAGGAAAGATTCTTTTCCACTTCCCCATGGACAATAGAAGAAATAAAGAAGAACAAGAGCTATTTATATATATATATATATATATATATATATATATATATATATATATATATATATATATATATATATATATAAATATATATATATATATATATATATATATATATATATATATATATATATATATATATATATATATATATATATATATATATATATATTTATATATATATATATATATATATATATATATATATATATATATATATATATATATATATATATGTATATAGAGGGAAGTACCACCTCTATAGCTGGAATGGGGACCCTCATCCTCAGAGAAGACAATAAACGTACCTCAGGGAAAACTCAAGGTTCTCCCCGGAGCTGTTTGAATATTTTCTTCTCCTACCACCCCCTATATATTTTTTTTTTCTATGTGAACATATATATATATATATATATATATATATATATATATATATATATATATATATATATATATATATATATATATATATATATATATATATATATATATATATATATGTCGTGACGAATATGTAAAACTGGTCAATTAGCAAGAACTCATTTAAAATTAAGTCTTTTCTAAAATGTTCTCTTATACGTTTAAAGATATATATTTTTTCATTAATATTAATGTAAAAAATTTTAATTTTGCTCTAAAAGAATCTTAGAAAACTTACCTAACCTTATTATAACAAGAACAATTTATTTTAGCCTAACCCAACTAAATATATTTTAGATTTGTTTACAATAATTTTTTACTAAACAAACAAAGTGAAAAACATTTTTTTCGTTAGGTTCAGAATGATTTTGGCGAAATTATTGCATACACAAATTTTCGCTTGTCCTATATGGCAAGATGAGCGTTGCTATTTAAGCCAAGATGGCAAGTTCTGCCTATTCGGCACGACATATATATATATATATATATATATATATATATATATATATATATATATATATATATATATATATATATATATTTATATTTATTTATTTATTTATTCGTAAGAGCCTACCTACGTATATTTAATCAACTCATCAATGTTTCACGGTAATCTGTTCACGGCCGGACAAGAAAACTTTAAAATCTGAAATGCTGATTAAAGTAAGTTCTCAGCATATGTATTAGAGATGTATCGGATGTGAAAATTTAGATATCCGTGGATCCGGATGTGTATGAGGATGTCTTACTTATTTTGCGGATGTTGGTGTGCATGTAAGAAATTGAGCGGATGTTCTGCGGATGCGGATGTGGATATCCGATATATCACTAATATATATGCTGAGAGAAAAACACCTCTCAGTGAATACATATATTCTGCCACTAATAATACTAAATATAAACAATAATAATAATATGTTTAGTGCTAATATTTTCGTTATTTTATTATTATTATTACCATCATTATCTTTCGTCATTATTGTTGTATATGTTATTTCTTTACCACTGTCTCACTTGCAGCTTGTCCGGTCTTCTGGAACTCAGTTCGTATTAAACCTGAAACGAAGACAAACGTGTCTGTAGCGAACGCATCAGCAGACACGCATGCCACGATGACCCACGCAGACTTTTACAACAACGATATTACCAGCGGAAGTGATGTGATGGTATCCTACGTCAGCGCCAATTGGTCGCTACTCTACGTTGAAGTTAGTGGATAATTCGATGAGCTTTACTCTGGCAATTACCTTAAGGGAAAACTAATTAATTTTGAATGCCAAAAAGTTGATGAACTATGTGAGAGCAAATTCATTAAATTTTTATGGCCTCAGCTATTCTAATTCTAATTTAGATCTGGTTTGAAGCAAAATCTTGGTTTATGCCACGAAATTGGCGAATAAAGTAAATACAATTATTTTTGACACATGTATCACCTGAGTGTTTGAGACTTGTTTATTTAGGTTCATTTTTAAGTTACACATCACCTTCAGATGGGAAAAGTGCATAGGAAAGGGAAGGATAATAATTACTCTTGATCCGAGGAATAGAACAGTAGCTTTATTTCATTAGTTAAGAATCAGATGACAAACAGGCTGTCATGATGAATACAGAGACATATAATAGGTGTTAGGAATGGTTGACAGTATTCTTGTGAGCAACTTACACCAGGTAGGATGAGTTTATATAAACTCTACAAATAATTATCTAGTCACAACCATTATGAATCTATAAAAAGTCGTTTTTTCTTGTGTTTTTTCCCTTCAGCATAATAATACCCATATAATACTCCAAGATGAACACCTCACCAACGTGTTTATGACGACAAACACAGAAGTGACACTCGAGGGAGATTCCATGACCTGGCTCGTTAACTGCGATTCTGGTATCCGCAAGCACAGCTGGAAGGAATATTACAGTATGTACCATTCTTTCTGTCTGGGCATTTGTCTGTATATAAAGAATATAAGCACACACACACCGTACCTATATATATATATATATATATATATATATATATATATATATATATATATATATATATATATATATATATATATATATATATATATATATTGTAGGTAGTAGGTTGGTAGACAGCAACCACCCAGGGAAGTACTACCGTCCTGCCAGGTGACTGTGAAACAGAAACCTGAAACTGCTTTACATGATGGCAGGATTGCTGGTGTCTTTTTCTGTCTCATAAACAGGCTGGACAACAGGTATATCTTGCTACTTCTACTTACACTTTGGTCACACCACACATGCATATATATACAAACAAACATCTAGGTTTTTCTTCTTTTTTCTAAATAGCTCTTGTTCTTCTTTATTTCCTGTATTGTCCATGGGGAAGTGGAAAAGAATCTTTCCTCCGTAAGCCATGCGTGTCGTATGAGGCGACTGAAATGCCGTGAGCGATGGGCTAGTAAGCCCTTCTCCTGTAGACATTTACTAAAAAAGAGAAGAAGAAAAACTTTATAAAACTGGGATGCTTAAATGTGCGTGGATGTAGTGCGGATGACAAGAAACAGATGATTGCTGATGTTGTGAATGAAAAGAAGTTGGATGTCCTGGCCCTAAGGGAAATAAAGGTGAAAGGGGCTAGGGATGTTTGGTGGGGAGAAATAAATGGGGTTAAGTCAGGAGTAGCTGAAAGAGTTAGAGCTAAGGAAAGGGTAGCGATAATGTTGACGGATCAGTTATGGAAGGAGAAGAGGGAATATAAATGTGTAAATTCAAGGATTATATGCATTAAAATAAGGGTTGGATGCGAAAAGTGGATCAAAATATGCGTGTATGCACCTGTAGAAGAGAGGAGTGTAGAGAGAGAGAGATTTTGGGAGATGTTAAGCGAATACATAGGAACCTTTGAACCAAGTGAGAGAGTAATTGTGGTAGGGGACCTAAATGCTAAAGTAGGAGAAACATTTAGAGAGGGTGTGGTAGGTAAGTTTGGAGTGCCAGGTGTAAATGATAATGGGAGCCCTTTGAACTTTGTATGGAAAGGAGTTTAATTATATGTAATACATATTTTCAGAAAAAGAGGCTAAATAAGTATACAAGATATGATGTATGACATAACGACAGTAATTTGTTGGACTATGTACTGGTAGATAAAAGACTGTTGAGTAGACATGTTTATAGAGGGGCCACAGATGTATCAGATCACATTTTAGTTGTAGCTACACTGAGAGTAAAAGGTAGATGGGATACAAAGAAAATAGAAGCATCAAGTAAGAGAGAGGTGAAGGTTTATAAACTAAAAGAGACAGTTAGGATAAAATATAAACAACTATTGGAGGATAGATGGGCTAGTGAGAGTATAGGCAATGGGGTCGAAGAAGTATGAGGTATGTTTAAAAATGTAGAGTTAGAGTGTTCAGCAGAAGTTTGTGGTTATAGGAAAGTGGGTGCAGGAGGGAAGAAGAGAAATTGGTGGAATGATGATGTAAAGAGAGTAGTAGGGGAGAAAAAGTTATCATATGACAGGATTTTACAAAGTAGAAATGATGAAAGGAGGGAAGAGTATATGAAGAGAAAAAGACAGGTTACGAGAGTGGCGAAGCAATGTAAAAAGAGAGCAAATGAGAGAGTGGGTAAAATATTATAAACAAATTTTTGTTGAAAATAAGAAAAAGTTTTGAGTGAGATCAACAAGTTGAGGAAGCATAGAGAACAAATGGATTTGTAAGTTAAAAATAGGAGAGGAGACTTCTTAAATGAAGAGTTAGAGGTATGGGGAAGATGGAAGGAATATTTTGAGGAATTGCTAAATGTTCATGAAGATAGGGAAGCTGTGATTTCGTGTATAGGGCAAGGAGGAATAACATCTTGTAGGAGTGAGGAAGAGCCAGTTGTGAGTGTGGGGGAAGTTCGTGAGGCAGTGGGTAGAATGAAAGGGGGTAAGGCAGCCGGGATTGACGGGATAAAAATAGAAATGTTAAAAGCAGGTCGGGATATAGTTTTGAGTGGTTGGTGCAATTATCTAATAAATATATGGAAGAGGGTAAAGTACCTAGGGATTGGCAGAAAGCATGTATAGTTCCTTTGTGTAAAGGAAAAGGGGACAAAAGAGATTGCAAAAATTATAGAGGGATAAGTCTGTTGAGTATACCTGGTAAAGTGTATGGTAGAATTATTTATTGAAAGAATAAAAAGTAAGACGGAGAGTTGGATAACAGATGAACAATGAGGCTTTAGGAAAAGTAGGGGGTGTGTAGACCAAGTGTTTATAGTGAAACATATACGTGAACAGTATTTAGATAAGGCTAAAGAGATTTTTGTGGCATTTATAAATTTGGAAAAGCATATTACAGCGTGGATAGGGGAGCAATGGGACAGATGTTGCAGGTGTATGGTATAGGAGGTAGGTTACTGAAAGCAGTGAAGAATTTTTACGAGGATAGTAAGGCCCTGGTTAGAGTATGTAGGAAAGAGGAAGATTATTTCCCAGTAAAAGTGGGCCTTAGACAAGGATGTGAGATATCACTCTGTTTGTTCAATATATTTATAGAAGTGAATGCGTGGGTGTTGGCAAGAGGAGTGGAGTTAAAAGATTAAGAATCACACATAAAGTGGGAGTTGTCACAGATGTTTTTTGGTGATGACACTGTGCTCTTGGAAGATTCTGGAGAGAAGTTGCAGAAGTTGGTGGATGAATTTGGGAGGGTTTGTAAAAGAAGAAAATTAAAAGTGAATACAGGAAAGAGTAAGATTATGAGGATAACAAAAATAACCAAAAGATTAGGTGACGAAAGACAGGATATCAGATTGGAGGGAGAGAGTATGGAGGAGGTGAATGCGTTCAGATATTTGGGAGTGGACGTGTCAGCGGATTGGTCTATGAAAGATGAGGTGAATCATAGAATTGATGAGGGGAAAAGGGTGAGTGGTGCACTTAGGAGTCTGTGGAGACAAAGAACTTTGTCCTTGGAGGCAAAGAGGGGAATGTATGAGAGTATAGTTTTACCAACGCTCTTATATGGGTGTGAAGCATGGGTGATGAATGTTGCAGCGAGGAGAAGGCTGGAGGCAGTGGAGATGTCATGTCTGAGGGCAATGTGTGATGTGAATATAATGCAGAGAATTCGTAGTTTGGAAGTTAGGAGGAGGAATGTATGGTCCAGTGGATTAAGGCTTCATGAGTTTTCGCCCACCATGAGGCAGACCAAAGCAGCATGGGTTCAAGTCCTTGGATAGTCGCAGTGTTGTGGTGTATCAATACCACTCGTTCGTGGGCACAATAATATATATATATATATATATATATATATATATATATAAATATATATATATATATATATATATATATATATATATATATATATATATCTATGTATGTACATATATATATATATATATATATATATATATATATATATATATATATATATATATATATATATATATATATATATATATGTATACATATATATTTATATATATATATATATATATTTTTTAATATATATATATATATATATATATATATATATATATATATATATATATATATATGTATTCATATATATATATATATATGTATTCATATATATATATATATATATATATATATATATATATATATATATATATATATATATATATATATATATATATATATATATATATATATATATATCAATAACAACACTGCATTCGCCAAGGATTCAAACCCATGTTCTACTGGCCCGCCATTGTGAGCGAGAACCACATGATGCTTTAATTTTGCATCATTCAGGTATACACAAATACAGTTACATAGATTATCATACATAGCAGCATATGTGTAGAGAACCTAGGATAACCGAAAAAAGTCAGACAGAGTGACTTATTTCCTTTAAAAAGTAGCCCAAACAGGTGACATCAAACAAGAACCAAGCACCCAGCCAAGCTAGGTGTTTTACTCTTGGTCCCAGGACATACAGAACTGTTGGAGCTTTCAAGCTTATTTTTCATTCTCATCCCTGTTTGGTGCACTAGCCTTGGAACAACTTATATATATTATTGTAACTACAAAGAAGTAGTGTTGATCACTAATAACACTGTGCTAGCCAAGAATTCAAACCTTAACTCACAGGACCACCCAATCCTACAAGAACCAAGCACCCAGCCAAGCTAGGTGCTTGGTTCTTATAGTTTGACTACTGTTTTGTCTTCTGGTAGGTCCCTGATGTAGGTCCTCGTCGCATGAGCTGCAGCTTCACTACAGTGAGAGACCCCAAAGCCCAGTGGTGTGGCTGGAGTAAACTGGCAGCTTCTAGGCGAATGTTTCTTACTGCTGCTTTGGCAACGAGACGGCGAAGAGTGTTTCCAACAGCAATGGGTCTGATTCCCCCATCCTTCTTCTTCAAAGCGCATAATGAGGCTCCAAAAAAAGAAAGGTTTAATTTCTTCTGGGATTTGGCCAGTCAGGCAGTTGTTGACGAAGATTGTTAACTCGGTGAGAAGAATTGATGCAGATGCCCTGAGTGCTGGATTTACCATCACTTTGGGGTGTTGTCGAATTCCAGTGTAACCTCCTGCAGATCCTGCTGTAAATAACACTATCGCCTTATAGACTTCTGATTCTGGCAAAATTAATTGTTCAGAGATGGGGTCTTCCTCGGGGTTGTTGTTGACGACTATGGTGTCACTTGTTGGATGCTTGTGTCTTAGTGATTGGGCTGTGGTTTCATCTTTGGGAGCTATAGTGTCGTCACTGATAACTGTCGTCACTGATAACTGTGTTACCTTCTTCGATTTTTTTGCTAACCTTTGCACAAATTTTCTCGCTGTCAGTGGATTTTTTCTTGGGTCTACCTCTGTGATTCCTGCGATGATGGGGCAGAGAGACACAATTATCCGTTCTTGGGTAGCTGCGCACTGCCTTGATGACTGATATGGTTAGCAGTTTGCCTCGTCTTTCAGGAACTGAAAAACAGACATTGCCGAACAGGAATAGGTTGCGCCATACTTTAATGGTGCCTCAGGCTTCCTAGTTGAAGGAACCTCCATTCACCTGCTTAAAAGAATGTCTGTGAATTTCCCTGCTGCATAAGGGAGAGCCGTTTTAGGGATGTGGGATAGGGTACTGCTAGCAGTGGATTTGAATGCCAGCAGGTTTCCACAGTTGAGGAGGTTGCCATTGGAATTGTCATCTGCCTGTGGAGGCTGTGGGCTGCTCTCTGCTGGGGGCATATGTGATCCCGCACACTCATGGTGTGCACGAATAAGGCCATCCCTGTTGCGTGCTCGAAACTCTCCACACACCTGACATGTGCCTCTTCTTTCATTGTTGGGTGCACTGTTTCCCTGGCTTTGTGGCTGGCTGGCTGCATCATCTGCCATACCTCAAACTGTGTGGTAAGCCTGGGCTGAAGGGAAAATGGCACATGGCACATACCGCATGTGCTTCATGGTGGTGGTGGAGGGGAGGAGAGGGGCTCCTATATTTATGGTGGGAGGTGGAGGAGAGCGAGGTGTGGAGGATATGTGATGAGTGAGGCAGGCCTTACAGGATAATGCACTCACTGCCTCCCACGACAAGTCACAGTACACCACTATGCTCTGTGCACAACCTCCCTCTATAAATGACACACAGCTATACCCTACACATGTTATGCACATACCTTGTGCATGCTAAGCACATACTATGCACTATACACTATGTACACTATCTTCATATGGTGAACAAGCACTCCATTATCATAAGAGCACAGGGTTTATGTGTGTCTGTTTGGGGAAGGAGAAAAGGGGGGAACACAGATTTATCCCTCCTCCTCCTCCTCCTCCTCCTCCTCCTCCTCTATGTGGCCTCCCCTCACCGACCTCTCCTACCAAAACGTGACCATCATGTTTCTTCACTTACTTCACATACACAACACTTTTCTTGATTCAGAAGGGAGAGAGGAAATGCAGTCTTCTCGCTTATTCCAAAACGAGCTGCAGTTATTCACACACCATCCTGTTGATGATAATCCCGGTAGGTGTTCTTGACTGGACGATATTGAGCCAAAACCACAGAGTGAGACGCCATCAGCGCGCAGCCCACAACACCGCACTAACCAAGGACTCGGACCCATGTTGTACTGGCCCACCTCATGGTGAGCTAGAACCACATGCCTTAACCCACAGGACCACCCAATCCTACAAAGACAGAGCAGCCAGCAGAGCTAGCTGTTTTACCGCTGTCCGAGGACATTCGGTGTCGTGGGAGTTTCTAGGCTAATTTTCATTCTCATCCTTGTTTGGTGTAATTGTCCACGAACATTATATATTTTTTTATTAACACATCGGCCGATTCCCACCAAGGTAGGGTGGCAAAAAAAGGAAAATTTTCATCATCATTCACTCCATCACTGTCTTGCCAGAGGAGTGCTTTACACTACAGTTTTTAAACTGCAACATTAACACCCCTCCTTCAGAGTGCAGGCACTGTACTTCCCATATCCAGGACTCAAGTCCGGCCTGCCGGTTTCCCTGAACCCCTTCATAAATGTTACTTTGCTCACACTCCAACAGCACGTCAAGTATTAAAAACGATTTGTCTCCATTCACTCCATTCAAATACGCTTACATAAGCTTGCTGGAAGTCCAAGCCCCTCGCACAAAAAAAAACTCGTTTGCTCCTTTCCTCCAACCTTTCCTAGGCCGACCCCTACACCCCCATCCCTCCACTACAGAGTTATACACTCTCAAAGTCATTCTGCTTCGTTCTATTCTCTGTACATGTCCGAACCACCTCAACAACCCTTCCTCAGCCGTCTGGACAACAGTTTTTCCAAACTACGTATTCTCTGCGTTATATTTACATCACACATTGCCCTCAGACATGACATCTCCACTGCCTCCAGCCTTCTCCTCGCTGCAACTTTCATCACCCATGTTTCACGCCCATGTAAGAGCATTGGTAAAACTATACTCTCATACATTCTCCTCTTTGCTTCCAAGGACAAAATTCTTTGTATCCACAGACTCCTA
This sequence comes from Cherax quadricarinatus, assembly GCF_038502225.1. NCBI lineage: Eukaryota > Metazoa > Arthropoda > Malacostraca > Decapoda > Parastacidae > Cherax > Cherax quadricarinatus. The sequence goes on from NC_091381.1 coordinate 15,895,921, forward strand.
AGTGCACCACTCACACTTTTCCCTTCATCATTTCTATGATTCACCTAATCTTTCATCGACCGATCTGCTGACATGTCCACTCTCAAATATCTGAATACATTCACCTCCTCCATGCTCTCTCCCTCCAATCTGATATCCAGTCTTCTGTCGCCTAATTTTTTTGTTATCCTCATAACCTTATACTTTCCTATATTCACTTCTAATTTTCTTCTTTTACATACCCTACCAAATTTATCCACCAGCCTCTGCAACTTCTCTTCCAAGTCTTCCAAAAGCACAGTGTCATCAGCAAAAAGCAACTGTGACAACTCCCACTTTGTGTTTGATTCTTTATCTTTTAACTCCACATCTCTTGCCAAGACCCTCACATTCACTTCTCTTACAACCCCATCTATAAATATATTGAACAACCACAGTAATAAGTAAGTAAGTTTATTCAGGTATACACAAATACAGTTGCATAGATTATCATTCATAGCAACATATGTGTAGAGAACCTAGGATAACCCAAAAAAGTCAGATAGAGTGACTTATTTCCACTGGGGTCCTTTAAAAAGTAGCCCCAACAGATGACATCACACATTCTTGTCTAAGGCCTACTTTTACTGGTAAATAATCTCCCTCTTTCCTACATACTTTAACATGAGCCTTTCTATCCTCGTAAAAACTCTTCACTGCTTTCAGTAACCTACCTAGTATACCATACACCTGCAACATCTGCCTCATTGGCCCCCCTATTCACCCCTTCATATGTTTTTCAAAATCCACAAATGCCACAAAAACCTCTTTAGCCTTATCTAAATACTGTTCACCTAAATGTTTCACTGTAAACACTTGGTCTACACACCCCCTTGCCTTCCTAAAGCCTTGTTCATCTGCTATTCTACTCTCCGTCTTTCTCTTACTTCTTTCAGAAATAACTCAACCATACACTTTACCAGGTATACTCAACAGACTTATTCCCCATTAATTTTTGCAATCTCTTTTGTCCGATTTGCCTTTATACGAAGGAACTATGCACGCACTCTGCCAATCTCTAGGTACCTTACCCTCTTCCATACATTCATTAAATAATAGCACAAACAACTCCAAAACTATATCCCGACCTGCTTTTAACATTTCTATCTTTATCCCATCAATTCCAGCTGCCTTACCCCGTTTCATTCTGCATATATATATATATATATATATATATATATATATATATATATATATATATATATATATATATATATATATATATATATATATATATATATATATATAGTACAGTGCCTGCACTCTGAAGGAGGGGTGTTAATGCTGCAGTTTAAAAACTGTAGTGTAAAGCACCCTTCTGGCAAGACAGTGATGGAGTGAATGATGGTGAAAGTTTTTCTTTTTCGGGCCACCCTGCCTTGGTGGGAATCGGCCAGTGTGATAATAATAAAAACAATAATAATATATATATATATATATATATATATATATATATATATATATATATATATATATATATATATATATATATATATATATATATATATATATATAAATATATATATATATATATATATATATATATATATATATATATATATATATATATATATATATATATATATATATATATATATATGTGTGTGTGTGTGTGTGTGTGTTTGTGTGTGTACTCACCTAATTCACCTAGCTGTACTCACCTAGCTGTGGTTGCAGGGGTCGAGACTCAGCTCCTGGCCCCGCCTCTTCACTGATCGTTACTAGGTCCTCTCTCTCTCTCTGCTCCCTGAGTTTTGTCCTACCTCGCCTTAAAGCTATGTATGGTTGCTGCCTCCACTGTATCACTTGCTAGACTTTTTCACTTCCTGACAACTCTATGGCTCAAGAAATACTTCCTAACATCCCTGTGACTCATCTGAGCTTTCAGCTTCCAATTGTGACTCCTTGTTTCTGTGTTCCCTCTCTGGAAAATCCTGTTTTTGTCCACATTATCTATTCCATGCAGTATTTTTCGTTGTCATGTCTCCCCTGACCCTCCTGTCTTACAGTGTCGTCATGCCGATTTCCCTCAACCTTTCTTCGTAGGACATTCCCCTGAGCTCCGAAACTAACCTTGTTGCAAACCTTTGCACTTTCTCTAATTTCTTGTTGTGTTTTACCAGGTGTGGGTTCCAGACTGTTGCTGCATACTCCAGGATGGGCCTGACGTACACAGTATACAGAGTCTTGAACGATTCCTTACTAAGGTATCAGAACGCTATTCTCAGGTTTGCCTGGCGCCCATATGCTGCAGCAGTTATCTGGTTGATGAGTGCTTCCGGAGACGTGCTCGGTGTTATGCTCACTCCAAGATCTTTCTCCTTGAATGAGGTTTGCAGTTTTTGGCCACCTAGCCTATACTCTGTCAATGGTTTTCTTTGCCCTTCTCCAATCTTCATGACTTCGCATTTGGCAGGGTTGAATTCGGGAAGCCAATTGCTGGACCGCGCGTTCAGCCTGTCCAGGTCTCTTTGTTGTCCTGCCTGATCCTCATCTGATTTATTTCTCCTCATTAGCGTCACATCATCTGCGACCAGGGACACTTCTGAGTCTATCCCTTCCATCAAGTCTTTCACATATACCAAAAATAGCACTAGTTCTAGGACTGACCCCTGTGGGACCCCGCTCGTCATAGGCGCCCACTGTGATACCTCATCACGTACCATAACTCGTTGTTGCCTCCCTATCAGGTATTCTCTGATCTATTGCAGTGCCCTTACTGTTATACGCTCCAGATCATCCAGCTTCTGCACTAATCTCTTGTGAGGAACTATGTCGAAGGCCTTTCTGCAGTCCAGCAAAATGTAATCAACCCACCCCTCTGTCTCGTGTGTTACTTCTGTTGCTTTGTCATAAAACTTCAGAAGGATTGCGACACAGGATTTGCCTTCCATGAATCCGCGCTGCTTGCCGTTTGTGATCTTGTTCCGCTCCAGGTGCTCGATCACTCTCCTCCTAATAATCTTCTCCATGACTTTGCATACTATACATGTCAGTGACTCTCGTCTGTATCTTAGGGCCTCGTTTCTGTCTCCTTTCTTAAAAATGGGGACTACATTTGTCATCTTCCATACCTCAGGTAGTTGCCCAGTTTCAAGGGATGTGTTGAAGATTGTGGTTACTGGCACACACAGCATCTAACGGGGAGATGTTGTCCGGCCTCATCGCCTTTGTGTGTGTGTGTGTGTGTGTGTGTGTGTGTGTGTGTGTGTGTGTGTTTCGTTTTGTATTGCAACAGTCGCAAATAATTAAGGCCTTTGGAACTGCAGTTGCAAATGTAACTTTCGAGACAATGCAAAGAGAATAAATGAGTTCATCAGAGACCATGGAAGTGTGTCATAATTCAAAGTCTAGCCAGCAAAGGTTGCACCATGTTGCTTTAGGAGTCAGAAAATTAGTTTAGATAAGACTGAAGCTGACTGCCAAAGTTTCATAACGCTGTTATTAGAGTCATATGACTTGTCAGTAATCATCAAAGAACACCCGATTGTCCTTGCATTTTGATTAAACGCGAAACAAGAGTTCTTCGGTGCTTCTGCTAACTTCCTATGTGTACTTCTATGCACTGGAGATTTTCCTCTGTTCGTATATTTTTGCCACAGCTGTCGTGTAATTGCTGTATCAATTACGAGTCCTGTTCATTCCAAAATTTAAAAAAAATGCAGTAGACAAGCTAGTCGTTTGCAAGTAATAAGTATTCCTAGTCTGAGAATATTGCTTTGTTTGTAGTCAACTGGTTTAAGCTTGAGAGGAATAAGCACGACAAACAGTTCAACTTTTTTGTTAAGCAATCACTATAAACTGTATAATAATAACCTGAATCAGTAATCCTGAGTGATTGTGGTGTTAGATGATCATAGCTCTTTCCTTAACACTGTAAAATGTCATAATGTAGATAAGGATAAAACATAATCGTACAGTGAACCCTTTTCATGCTAGTAAATTGTTGCAGGAAACAATGAGTGAAATAAAATGCTTAATTAATTCTTCAATGAGTTTTAATACTATAATCTTTGTAAATATTACGTATGGAGGAGAGAGGGAACAAAATTTTCTTTTTGTATTCTTTATCCTCAGAACAATCTTCTAACATTTTACTTGGTTTCTGTTTCAGCTTCCTTAACACAAGAAGCTGCCACGGACATGGGCAAGTGGTTGAGTCCAGTTATCATCGTCCTTCTACTGTTAATTCTGGCCATTGCCATCATCATCAGAATTAGGCAGCTACGAAAAGAAGAATGGGGGGAAGAAGAAAGTCGTGCTTCAGTAGGGAACTCTACAAAGGTGGAATTACTCGACATAGGCTCAGAATCTTCAAGCAGATGCGTTACCCAGACTATGCCCATCAGAAAGACTTGCAGCGCGGATAATGTGGGTTTGACCCAGACAACACCTTCTCCTGGGCGAGGTGTGCGAGGTGTACCACCTTAAAGGCACTACTGCCACTATGTTAGATGATGATGATTATGCTCAGCTGAAGGAAGACGACCAGTAAGAACACTGACGTGTGAAATGGATTTGGAAATTGTAGAGAAAGATCTTGTGAAAGAAATGAAAAGAAATCAAAGCTAGATATGTTTAGTTCGCTGAGCCATCTCAGACAGATATTACCTGTATCCCATTAGTCCAGCAACCACTTCTTCAACGCACTTAAAACTCCTAGTAGCTATATGTCAAAACTCTCAAGAAGCAGAGGAGATCAACTCCCAAAAGATATCTTGAAGCTGCAACTCAAGATTCCAAAGCGGACAAGGAGCTGCATGTCAACATCCGTATTAACAAAGAACACAGTAGCTATCGGTTAGCACTATCAAGAGAGCTATAAACAAACACCCTCAAGAGGTATGTTTGATGTAAATCAACACCTTTAAGTGGAACAAGAACTGCAGCACAGGTGAGATAATCACGTACTGTCTAAATTTACAATGCAATCGTAAGAACATAAGAAAGAATAAGCACTGCATCAGCCCTATTGGTCCATGCAAGGCAACTCCAAGTCACACTCATAAGAAGGAAGAAGCGCTGCTGCTGGCCTACTGGTTCATGCTAAGCAGGTCTATCTCTCTCTCCCACCCACACTCACTCATGTACTTGCCTAACCGATTTTAAAGCTACATAAGGTTTTAGTTTCAATGTCGCTACTCGGTAGCTTGCTCCACTCATCCACAACTCTATTATTAAAGCAGTGCATTCGTATACCCATTCCAAATCTAAACTTTTCCCTCATGAACCCATTGCCGCAAGTCCTGCCTTGGTTACATATTTTTAGCATTTTATTTATATCCCCTTTATTTTATACTTGTTTTCCATTTATACACCTCATCATATCCCACTTATTTTAACGCCTTTCTAGAGACGGCAGATTCACTGCCATCAGTCTGTCCTTGTAGGAGGAAAGATTTCTCAAACATGGAATCAACTGTATTTTCTTTCTCTGTAAATTTTTCAACGCATTTATTTGCATTCTGTAATATGATTGCCAGAATGTTCAGCATAATATAAATGAAGCCTAGTAACGTTATATAGATCTGAATAATAACCTGAGGACTCTCCTTATTTATACTTATTGTTATGTACTCAAAAACTACATTTGCTTTATAGCAAAATAAATATTCACAGTTTTCTTTGTTTTAGATTACTGCAAACCAGAACTCCTACATCTTTCTTGTATTTACAGTGATTAAGAGCTATATTATATAGTTTATAAGCCCCATGATTATTTTTTTTCCAAGTTTTGGAGCTTTGCATTTGTCTGTATTAAACTACATCTGCCATTTCTCCGACCACTTCATCAGTCTTTACAGCTGAAGCACTCTAGTGTCCTCGTTATAATTAATCCGTTGCCTATTTTGGTGTCATCACAAAACTTGTCGTTTATGTATATTGTGAACCAAAAAAGACATCCAACACTGATCTCCGTGAAACACCGCTTGTGACGCATCCTCACTCTGATTTCTCCATATTTATGCAAACTCTCTGTTGCCAATCTGTCAACCAGACCTCAATCCGGAAAAAAGATTGACCTCCTTATCCGCGTACCTCTACTTTCCCCAACAATCTTCGACGTGGATCTCTGCCAAAAACCTTGCTGAAGTCCTTATACACAATATCATATTCATTACCATGATTTACCTTCCCAAATATCTTAGTAAAAAAGTTGGTAAATTCATGAAGTAGGAATGCCCTTTTGTAAATCTGTGCTGAGATACATTGTTCAATTTATGTCTTTCATAGTGGCTTCGAATAGCCTCACCAATTATTGATTCCATCAATTTTCACCACAATGGAGGTTAGGCTAATTAGTTTATAATTCAGAACAGACGACCTGTCTCCAGCTTTGTAGATGGGTATCAAATTCACCATTTTCCACTAAGCGGGATCTATGCCAGTTTGTAGTCAAATGTTGAGAAGACTAGCCAACAGTTTGCTAAGTTCCTCCTTATATTCCTTTATAACCCTTTCGAACAGTTCATCAGGGCACGGAGATCTGATAGATTTTTATCTATATATTTGTCTGAGAACCACGTCACTAGTGACTGATTGTGCTCAATTTATTTCCGTCATCTACAATTTTTTAATTTCTGGAATTTCTCTAGTAACTTTCTTCGTAATAACTACGAAGAAATTAAAGTTAAAATTTGTACACATTTGTTTATCATTATCAGTGAGGTGACCAGAGGAACTTTTAACTGGGCCTATTTTGTTCCTAATCATACTCTAATGTAACTGAAAGAAAAGTTTTAGGGTAATCCTCGAATATGTTGTGGCTTTAATTTCATAATCTCTTTAGGATTTTCATATTCCTATTTTAGTTCTCTATTTAATTGAATATATTGATGAATTAATTGCTTTATACCTTTTTGACTCGTCTGTAAATGCTTCTCTTTTGACTTATGACATGTCTTAATCTATTTCTTATTCATTTAGGGTAATTTTTGTTTCATCTGATTTCCGTATTTGGAATATAAGGAGCCTGAGCGGCCTGAATCAGGCTTTGAAAAATTACATATTGGCAGCCATCTTATGGTTTTACGCTCCTACTTTTAGTATAGAAAACCAAGGGATCTAGATACTCGCTGCAATCCACTGTCTCTCTTTGCGTGTTTACCAGTTCCATTGTATTTATTAGTACCTTTATGATGAACAAAGTCTTTTGAACATAACCATGAGGTATCATGGCAATATTTGCCATTTTCATCCCAGGTACTGCAACTTATTTGCTTCTCATACACACCCATAACTCTATGTTCTGTCAATTTTAAGTCCTATTCAACTCAGCAGTTGCCTCCTCCCCCTTGAAATTGTTTGGCTAACATTACTGCCCCTGCCCCAGGGAGATGCACCCTTATATACATATCAAGCTTGTCATAGAAATTATCCCAGTTATTAATGAATGAGACTTCAAGTTCTTTGCATTACCTGTCTAGCCAGCAATTTGCACCAATTGCCCTAGATATCTATTCATTTGCCCACTCCTCTTCTAGGCAAGATGCTACATATGAGTGGGACCTCTCCTTTAGGCCTAATATCTCCTGCCCTTCCCAGTATCGTTTCAACCAGCACTGAGGAATATTCCCCTTACCTGACATGATATAAGAACATAAGAAAGAAGGAACACTGCACCAGGCCTACTGACCCATGCGGAGCAGGTCTATTACCCCCCCCCCCGAATTAACCCAATGACCCACCCTCCCCGGATTAGCCCAAGGACCCACCCAATCTGGTCACCTCCACTCAAGGAAGGAGCACGGCGCCAGACCCAACAAGCTAGTCAGGTCCAACTCACACCCACTAATGTATTTATCTAACCTATTTTTAAAACTGCACAACTTTTTAGCCTGAATAACTGTACACGGGAGTTTGCTTCACTCATCCACAACTCTATTACCAAACCAGTGCTTTCCTATATCCTTCCTGAATCTGAATTTTTCCAACTTGAAACCATTGTTGCGAGTCCTGTCTTGGCTGGAAATTTTCAGCACGCTATTTACATCCCCTTTATTTATTCCTGTTTTCCATTTATACACCTCGATCATATCCCCTCTAAGTCTACGCCTTTCGACAGAGTGCAGATTCAGGGCCCTCAGTCTATCCTCACATGGAAGATTTCTGATACATTGGATTATCTTTGTCATCCTCCTGTGTACGTTTTCCAGAGCTTTTATATCCATTCTGTAATACGGTGACCAGAACTGAGCAGCATACTCTAAATGAGGCCTAACCAAGGATATATAGAGTTGAAGAACAACCTGAGGACTTCTATTATTTATACATCTAGATATGAAGCTAAGAATTCTGTTAGCTTTATTGCGAACACTAATGCACTGTTGTCTTGGTTTTAGATTACTGCTAACCAGAACTCCTAAATCCTTTTCGCAATCAGTAGTATTAAGATCTACATTATTTAGTTTATATGTGGCATGGTTATTTACCTTTCCAACATTTAGAACTTTGCATTTGTCAATATTAAACTGCATCTGCCCCTTCTCCGACCATTGCGTCAGTCTATTCAAATCATCCTGAAGTGCTCTAGTGTCCTCATTAGATTGAATTGGACGGCCTATTTTGGTGTCATCAGCAAATTTGCTTATGTCGCTATTTATTCCCTCATCTATGTCGTTTATGTAAATTGTGAACAACAACGGACCCAACACTGACCCCTGAGGAACACCGCTTGTGACGTGGCCCCATTCAGATTTCTCCCCATTTATGCAAACTCTCTGCTGCCTATTTGTCAGCCATGCCTCTACCCAGGAAAAAATTTCTCCTCCTATTCCGAGTGCCTTAAGTTTCCTCGATAGCCTCTGGTGTGGAACTCTATCGAACGCCTTACTGAAGTCCATATACAAAATATCATATTCATTACCATGATCTACCTCCTCACACACGTTAGTGAAAAAAGTTAGTAAATTCGTAAGACAGGAACGCCCCTTTGTAAAACTGTGTTGAGATTCATTAATCAATCTGTACCTATCAAGATGGCTACGAATTGCTTCGGCAATTATTGATTCCATAAATTTTTCCACTATGGAGGTAAGGCTTATTGGGCTATAGATCGAAGCCATGGACCTGTCACCTGCCTTGTAAATAGGTGTTACATTTCCCATTTTCCACTTGTCAGGCACTATGCCAGTTTGTAGTGATATGTTTAAAAAGATTAGCCAAAGGTATGCTATGTTCCTCTTTACATTCCTTTAACACCCTTGCAAACAGTTCATCAAGACCTGGGGATCTGTTAGGTTTTAGTTTCTCTATTTGTCTGAGGACCATGTCACTAGTTACCGCAATCGTACATAGTTTATTACAATCCTGTTCTACATAATCTATTATTTCAGGAATATCGCTTGTATTTTCCTGGGTGAACATGTTGACTAGCTCCTGGTAAACACACTGTTTATCTCACTTTCCTATCTCTGTTACAGAAGGCACGGTCAATATATTTTACCTGTGAGTCACCGACCACAAGGATATTCGTACCTATTTTAACAGAGACTTTAGTGTTTCCTTTATCCTCACTGATCAATGAAGAGAAGCGATTTCCTACCATCAAATCAGCACTTTAAACCTTCCTTACTTTCATGTTTCTTCCTTTGCCGGTAACTTCTACCCACTTGCAATGGCTGCCAATCTGTTCATCGCTTCTGGTAACCTGTTTCTCTTCATTAAGTCCAACCTCCTCACATTCATTGCTATACTTATCCAGGCAAATTTACAGTTTCTTATTTTCCTCCTTGATAAGTAATACCTCTTCTTTCAACACCGTGAACTCAGATTCTAAGACACTACAGAAGAAAGGCATGGTGCTCAGTAACACTCGAAACTAATCACCCAAAATATCTCAGGAGATGTACGACCTCTCGCGACCACAGACACACCAAAAGAACATTTTAGGCTGCTCATTTGTGTGCCTGCACTACCATAGTACTGCCAATGGTTTCAGCTTGTTCAGTGGTATACTCGGCAGTGCAGTGGACTAAGGCTAGTAAGGCAAGAGCAAAAAAAATTTAATTTTTGACCTACCAGGAATTGTTGAAGAGCCAGCGTCTCTCACTGTCAAGAACCCAAGGTTGCAACAGCTGTTTCATGAGCCTAGTTTTCCTGTCATGATTTATATACGAGAATGGTGAAATGAAAATTTATTAACACAAAGTTTCCTTTGAAAACCTGGGGTTTGAAGCTTCTTCAGTCTCCTCAGTAATATTGTAGAACTCTGTGCTGGAAGGCAGCCATTATCTACGAAGTCAAACTATAGTCACCAGTGAATATTAATCAGGGTTAAGTTTCTCGCACGGTCTGTGTTGAAACACTGATAATGATTAGGAGAGCACAACGGATATCGGTTAACTATTGAGATGTTTAGTGATTCTTATATAGTGGTGACAGATCATGTCACTGACAGTATTGAGCATTATAACGACAGTACAGTGCAATTATGTAAAAGCATATTGTAACTCTGACAAAAAGGTACAACACAATGATAGAACAGTACAATATATAGTCAATATAGCGCAAAAAAGTCGCAGATCAGTGAAATAACAATTAACTTGGGTATGAAGTGTTCGACTGTGGAAAATGAGAACCTTTTTTACTGATTCACTTAAGTTCAAAGTTTAAATGTATGGTGTGTGTGTGTGTGTGAGTGTGTGTGTGTGTGTGTGTGTGTGTGTGTGTGTGTGTGTGTGTGTGTGTGTGTGTGTGTGAGTGTGTGTGTGTGTGTGTGTGTGTGTGTGTGTGTGTGTGTCTGTGTGTGTGAGTGTGTGTGTGTGTGTGTGTGTGTGTGTGTGTGTGTGTGTGTGTGTGAGTGTGTGTGTGTGTGTGTGTGTGTGTGTGTGTGTGTGTGTGTGTGTGTGTGTGTGTGTGTGTGTGTGTGTGTGTGTGTGTGTGTGTGTGTGTGTGTGTGTGTGTGTGTGTGTGTGTGTGTGTGTGTGTGTGTGTGTGTGTGTGTGAGTGTGTGTGTGTGTGTGTCTGTGTGTATGTGTGTGTGTGTGTGTGTACTCACCTAGTTGTACTCACCTAGTTGTACTCACCTAGTTGTACTCACCTAGTTGAGGTAGCGGGGGTCGACTCCGAGCTCCTGGCCCCGCCTCTTCACTGATCGCTACTAGGTCACTCTCCCTGAACCGTGAGCTTTATCATACCTCTGCTTAAAGCTATGTATGGATCCTGCCTCCACTACATCGCTTCCCAAACTATTCCACTTACTGACTACTCTGTGGCTGAAGAAATACTTCCTAACATCCCTGTGATTCATCTGTGTCTTCAACTTCCAACTGTGTCCCCTTGTTCCTGTGTCCCATCTCTGGAACATCCTGTCTTTGTCCACCTTGTCTATTCCTCTCAGTATTTTGTATGTCGTTATCA